>NW_008665354.1:0-73067 GCF_000695815.1 Acanthisitta chloris | reverse complement strand
CATTAAAATGTAGGGAACGGCGGTCGGAAGATCTCGTGATGTACGGAAAGGTTAGGAGAGGGAACCCCTTCCTATGTATGTTAAGGCTTACGCTAAGGGATATGACGTGGATTGCTTACACAGACAAGAAGGCGGTAACAAAGGAGTGATTGTATATAAGGAGGTGTCAGTGAAGCAATAAATGCCATTTGCAGCATCCTCATACTGGTGTCCGTGCTCATTGGCCCGGGGGCTGGAGTGAGGCCTCTGTGCCGTCTTGGCCGAAGGAGGTCGGTTGCCATGAACGGCAACATGCAGCAGCCTCTTTGCTGAAGGTACTGTTGAAATTTGGTATAATTGGTCCTCTGTAAGGAATACATCTAGTGAGGTAGAAAAGGGAGAAAGGTCTCTCGGCTTCACATACAGTGCTGGCTGGGCTGTATTCCTCAAGTCTGCCTAACTTAGAGGCTATTCCAGCTGCTCCTGCTCTGGTGTCATGAAGACAACATCAAGCAGAGAGGTGAGCCTGCAGTCCCTCCTGTAAAGGCCAGACCCTGAGCACCATATGGACAGGTAAGACTTGCAGTGGTACCAGTTGCAAGCATGCTCTTGCAACCCATAGTGATGGCTGTGGATGACCCAATATGGCACAGAAGATTCCTCAACATCAGCATAGGCTGATGAATTAGTCCAGCCAGGCATGAGAAATACCAGTCTTTACTCAGTTAGAGTGGAGTAACCCTGAAATGTGTCAACCAGCGCCATGCTTACACCACAGTAACTGAAACAGTAGCTGACAGTTACCATAAAGCATCACCCAAGGGCAGAGGAATTGATGCTGCTGTTCTTGCCAACAGTTCATCAGTGTGGTCCATGTGCTCTGGGGAAGCTCTGCAAAACCTCTACATGTTTTATTCACTCAATGCACAAGCATGACTTGGTGCAGTGAAAGAATGCTGTAAGAAAGGGAATACTAACCAGAACAGAAATTAAGCTGGGCTTGATAGCTGTGAGGAAAGTGCAGTACGGGCAAGATTAATAAGGTGCTTTCTGGAAGAAGATTTTTTGAGTATTTGTCCAGGAATTCATGACATCCAAAAGAGTGAACAAATAATATGAGACAAAGTAAAAGAGCAATATTCTTACCTCTTTAGTGCTTTCAATGTGTTGTGTATTCTCTCTGGTCTTTGATGGTAGGAAGTGGAGGGCAGCACACTTTCAGAGTGCTATTGGGATGTCATGTAAAAAGGAAATCCCTCACATGCTAGAGATGCAACAAAAATATATGTCTTACAGGATATGAATTGTTGTACAAATCATTCTGTTCATCTAGGCTAAATTCATCCTGCAACTATAAACCAAGTCACATCCTGTAAGGAGGGAAAGTAGCAGGGTGAGGGAATGGCTTTCAGCTGAAGTAAATATGTGCAGCAATTTTTGTGAAGTGGGACAAAGACTTTAGAAGAATGAAGATTTCAATCTTTAAAAACACATATGCAGGCAGGGAAAATCTGATTTAAATGAAGTATTGGATGCAAACTCTGTGTGGGTAGACTAAACTGGCTTTCAAAAATCTTATTTGCATTCATAGAATCATAGAACCATTTAGATCGGAAAAGACCTTTAAGATCAATCCACAGGCAAGCAATATTATGAGTTATTAATAAAATTGATGTTTATCCATAAAGTTCTTATCTTGGACATATCTTTTTTTTCCTTCTCATTCCCAGAAGAATGTCTGGAAACAAGCTGTAGGACTGGAAGTGCTGATTCATTACTGCTATAGGGTCATAATTTTCACAGGATGGATACCAAATTTCAAAACCCATTGCTGATGGTGGTAAATAGGAACCCACTTGAAGTAAATTGCTGCTCAGCATGGGTAAATATGCACAGTTTGGTTGGGGTCAGTAAGAGCATGACATGGTAGCAGAAAGAAAGGTTGAGAAGACTGCTCACGATCTCCAAGTGGCACGGAGAGAGAAACTGAGACACCTACAATTGCAGTAGCTGTCACAGAGGATCATAAATGTTTATATCACAAGATCAGTCCTCTGCTGCAAGGGCGGATGTTTCTGGGGGCTCATTCCTTCTCCGTCATCATATTTCTGGCCAACATGCAAGTGCCAGAAGCAACCTGTCTGGATGGCAATATTTTCAGGAATGCTGTTAGAGCACACTAGCTCATTAGACACAAGAATTCACAGATACTTTGTTTTCTAGGTACCTTCACATTGCAATGCTGAGAAGCAGTCTGTAGATTTTGTATAATTTCCATTTTATCTCTATCAACAATCATGTATATTCATATTTAACATGGAGTTCCTGCTATTGATGTATTAGGCAGAGGAAGAAATGGGAAAGCAAGATTGTCTCAGATGGTAAAAGTCAACATTTTTAATGTGGTCATTATTTGCCTTATACATACCAAATCCATCAAGTTTACAAAACTGCTGCTATATTTTATAGAGTCTCAGAATATAAATCTCTTAAAAATATGGGTTTTCAAAAGGTCTGGAGAGAGCTGGGACCAAAAGTCTCACAGTTAATTTCCATGATATTTTTTTTCTTCTAAATGGCTTAGTTATTTCTGAGCTTCACAAACAAATTTTAAGATCCTTTCGATTGGACAGACCATGAAAAACTGACCTTGAGAAGTTATAGCTGCATCAGTTTAAGGATTTACACTGGTGTGGGAAATAGACATGGACAGTAAAAGCAAAATTACTCCATGACACAGGAAGTTTAGAAGTTTACCTGCTCCTTATCAGAATCTGTTTAAAATTTAATTTGCATTATAATTGTAGTTACTGTAATATTTCAGTTGAGTAGTGTTTTTTCCTTTAAAAAGATTCAATCCATCCTTACCAATTATTGCCAACATCTTGAAATGAGATTCTGCTAATTAATCAAAAACTTCTTGTGAGCTCAGACAAGCCAGCCCCAACTGACCTTGAAAGTATATGAAAGCACAGAAGTAAAAACAAGAATTTCTTGGCCAAAGAAAACAACTTTATTCTTTTAATAGGCATGCTTAGTGCAAAGAACTCCATACAGCTGAGCTCTATTACAGTTTTAGATGGAGCAAATGAGGCCATGAAAAAGAAGCTTTTTAAACAGTATTGAGGCTCTCACTGAAGTCACTGGTAAAGTTTCCTTTTATTTCTAAAAACAGAAGATCTACCAGAGCAGGGCAGCTCTGAAAGTCCCATTTTCATTGTGCTGCTGCCATTACAAATGCTTTTCATGCCAGGAAGAGACTCTCTGCAGTTTAATATCAGCATCCCACATGCCATTGTAAATGGGCCTTGCTTTTCCACTCACCACATATTATTTCTTGCAAAAGAAGGAGGCCAGCTTTGCAAACTCACCCCTGTTTTCTGGACGAGCATAAAGCAAAACACCATCAACGCCTTGCTTAAACTTAGGGGAAAAACTGGGCTGGTCAGAGCACTGGGGTGGAGCTTGATCAGTTTCTGTTCTCAACTTCTCCATCAGAGTCCATGAATATTAGCCTCTAAGAAAACATATTTACAAGCTACTCAGAAATACTGATTAAAGATAACCTCCAAGATTTTTTGAAAAACTCTGTGTTTATAACAGTTGGTTTTACTTTCAGTAGAATTAGAATGCAGTCAAGAGTCTCCAAATATTCAGATTGGGCTAGAATTGCTTCAAAAGATAACAAAAAATACTTAGGAAATTATTATGATATTGTCATCAAAACTTCAAGGTAAGAGACAGCAGCATACAGTGGAGTTCAACATTATATCCTTTGTGCTCTGTCAATGGCCTTGTCCAAGAACATTTTTACAGCTGTCCTGATGCAGCAGTGCATTCTCGGTAAATTCTCAGGTTAGTTCCAATCATACCCAGCAGTTCATCTCGTTTAATCCTATAAAGAGATGTTCTATACCCACTCAGGAGGGTTCTCTTGCACCCAATGCATTTCTGAGCCAAATGCCTTTACGCAGCCAGATTAACCCTTTATGCTGAGCTTACAGCTTCCATGGCCTTTGGAGGCTCAGTGGGAAGCAATTTGGCACTATTTGAGACAAACAGCATAACTGCCTTATACCATGCATTTGCTTTGATTTGGGGTTCAAACCTCCCACTAGCCAGAACTGAGCAAAGTGATGATTCATAAAATTTGCACACAATATGAGAGAGAAAGGTCTGATGAGATTCACTGTGTCCTGCTGACTGAGCTGGGTTGACATCCAGAAGACCTGTTATCATAGAATAGTTTGGGTTGGAAGGGACTGTCTAAGGACACTTTCCACTGGAGCAGGTTGCTTAAAGCCCCATCCAGCTTGGCCTTGAATGCTCCAAGGGAAGGTTATGCACTGCTGCTTGCTCTACTGTCTCTTCACAAAGAATGAATAGCAAAGTACGTGTTGATGTTCACAGTTCTGGGTTAGGTTTTGACCCAAAGTGTGTGGATGCAATGTTGTAAATGACAGTACAAGTTTCACACTGGAAAGGTCCTCACTGTGTGAGGAGAAGAGTGAGAGCATCCTGTCCCCAGGCCCTTGGCAAGAGTTTCCTTTCCAACATGCCAAATCAGACAGTGCCTGCTTGTGGAACAAATGGACAAGATCAGGAAAGAAACTGTTATCTACCTGGCCCAGATTTCACACACCCAGACTGTCCAGACCCTTTTAATTTTCTGTCAGTATTTTCTCTAGGAGACAGGACACACATTCTTTACTCAGAAATATCTATGGCCAAGCCTGAATTTATAGCTTTCAAACCACTGCAAGTGTTTCCGGTACAAAAATGATTTTTGAAGTAAGGTATTAATTTTAAAATAATATTTTTTCTTATAAAAAGAAATGAGACACTTTATTTGAAACTTGAAAAAGTTGCATTTGCTGACTGAGAATAGATAATAAATATTCAATTTTTAAAATTTTCTTTTCTCTGTGTTTTTGAAGGAAGTTGCTGGAGACTCCAGACATATTGAATGAACTGTTCTGTAGGTCCATGCTCCTTGTATTTTTTCCACCCTCACTGTATCAACATCTAAAAACAACAAACAAGACTGCGATGGATGAGTAGAACAGAATTCTGAACATTATGTTTTCCCTTTTTTATTTTTTTAAGCCTCCTTTTTATATAGAAATTGGCTGATTAGGCTTGAAATTACTGCCTGTTTAAAAATTAATTACTGTTATGCAAACAGTCATGTGGTTTCCTCAGACTTAATTTAGAATATTTATCCCCAGAGAATCCAGGACCATAAATTTAAGGATAAACTGAGGCTCTTTGTTTCCCTGAGGAATCCACTCCTCAGATACGACAGCAACCGTGTACTAAAATGGCAGCAGTGTCACAAGTTCATTTGCATGCCAGAATTTGTCTGGAACTGCAACATAGCAGCAAGCTGTTGCACATAGTCCAGCATAGTGTTATAGTCAAGTTAAGGTAGTACTATGCTCACAATGAAAATGTAGATTTAAAAAATACTTCGAATATAGTTATGACACCAAGACTCACTATGTAATTTATTTGAATGACTCTTTTAAACCAAGCTCTTCAGTTTCACTGTTTCATCTCAAGAAGTCCTTCTCAGATGCTATACTGGCAGTGGCATGCTGTTATTATACTGTTATTGCCAACTCCCAAACAATTAAAAATATTTTGCGGCAATTTTTAACTCTCTTTTCTTTTTCACTCCTGATGTGGATTAAAGCCTGCAGTCACAACTCTGATCGTTTGAAGACATTTGATCCTACAGTATTTATCCATTATTTGCTTTGCTTACCCAAGGGAAAATTAAGTGCTGTGCCTCAGAACATTGAGATCTGTAATGTACTTATGCCTTTAGTGATCTCTGGCAGATGTTGGTGTTTGGGGAAAAAAAAAAAGGAAAGCTGTATGACTAACTTGGGCAGCCAGACTGCCTGTCTTTGCAGGTGCACATCTATTTGTCATGAAGACTATACAAAGGCAAGAACATTTCTGATGAGATTATGCTTGAATGCTATTTTGGTTAACAAAATATCTTTTCCAATATAGAAAACTCATTTCCTGAAATGCAGGAAGTTTCTCCTGAACATGAAGATGAACTGGGTGACTTGACACTAGAACAGGTAGCCCAGAGAGGTTATGAAGTCTCCTTTTCTGGAGATATTCAAAAGCCATCTGGGCACAGTCCTTAGTAACATGTTCTAGGGGACCCTGCTGGAGCAGGGAGGTTGGCCTAGATGACTTCCAGTCATCCTTTTCAACATTATCCATTCAATGATTCTGTGATGTTGTATTCATTTTCCTCATTCTAATCCTCCCTGAGTAATCTTGTGAGGCACATCAAGGGATGTACAGTTTGTTTGGTTTACAGGATGCACATTTTTGAAGAGAATCACAGAATGTTTCTCACCTCTCAGCTTCAGAAAACACAGCTTTCTTTAGCTAGGAGTAGGACACAAGTATGCTGACACTCAGTTTCTCTAGAACAGTGTGCATTCTTGTCTTAAAGATTGCTAGGAAATAAGAATGCCCTATTTTATTAGGGTTAGGTCTTAAAAACACACTCAATAAATTTCAGATATACCTTGAATCCTTATTCCTATACAAGGGTATGTCTAATATATATCATAATGATGTAAGTTATATTTCCTGCTTTCAGTACTTTGTGAGCAGTAGGGAAGGGTTTTACATCATTACTGCTTGAATTGAATATAAACCTGAAGACATACTGGACAGAAACCTGAAGCCCCTCAGCACTACATCTAATACACCACTCTGTCACAGGAATAAATTAAAAGCCCCATTTTGCTAACTTCTGGTAAACAGGGAGCTCCCATTGAATGTCTAAACTCCTCAATGCTCTGCAGGTTAAAGCCTAGGAGAGTCTAAATCCATGTCACCCTAGGGGAGTTTGGCAGTGTCTGTGGCAACCTCTTTTAAGTTGATTCATGGAATAATACAAAACATCAACCCCACAAAGCTGTTCTTGTATACTTGGTTAGGTGGCAACATGATATATTAATGCCCTGAATCATTACAGCAGAGGAGCAGAATAAGCATAAAGGATGCATTAAAATGTAAAGCCTTGACTTACTCATATTTAACATAGGAGAGCTGTTCTCTGGTATTAAATTATGTGATCAAAATCCTATTAAAAAGATTGAGGTGATTTACACAGTATTGAGCAAAAGAACCCTAGAAATGTTATTATGGAATATTTGTTTTCAAAAAAGCAGGGAAAGGTAGAGTACCAAAACTCTCTCTCTTACTTACAGGGAATTTGACAGGTGTTATGCCAACAGTCCATGTGAATTTGAGACAGGAATTTCTATTAATGGAAGAAGAGATATTTTTGATTTTTTTTTGCTGACATTTTAAAATTATGTAGCTACTTATAGGAAACCCCATGAATAAATCTACAGACTAAGAAACTCTGTGAGAAAATGAGATCAGAGTTTGACAAGTAGTTTTCATCAAAAGCATACCAGGAATGGGAAGCCATCTTTTAAGAATGATATATAAGACTTCAGGTAAGGACAGAAAAAATTCCCCTAATTTCTAAGGAGATAATATAACCTGAGTATTAGAGTCCAGATCTGTAGTTGAAATAAATAGACATATCTTCCCTGGAATCAGTAGAGCTATGCTAGCTGAAAGCCAACTGCTTGGTATGGACAAAAATGGCTGTAGTAAGAAAACCAAGATGGCAAAGAGCCTGGGTGCTTGTATGTAGACTTAAAATTCTCAGTATTGGCCCATTAGTAGGAATAAGCAGCCACTTTTAAGAAAATACAGCTTCACTCCCAAATATAAAACTCAGGCTGGGTTTAGTTAGCCAAACAGACACTTGAAGGCATTTCATCTGTACAAAGTGTTGTAATTACTTTCACATATGGCAAATACAATTATGTATCTCACCGGTAGGGTGGATTATAAATGCAATCCATGAACAATGACTGGTATTTCAATAGAGAGCAGCTGCGTTTCTGTAAGGAACGTTACAGGAACTTGTGACTGAAGTCAGAAAAAAAATCCCCACCGGTCAGGTAAAGGAAAAAATATAAGTTCCTGATCCTGAGAAAAGAAAGAGCTGGACTTAAATTAGCTGCTCAGCTTGCTGTACCCAGCCCTATTCAAATATGCAAGAATGATTGATTTAAGAGAGTATGCAAAACTTCCCTCTCTCAGTAAGGGTACAGTTACTGTTGAAACATGTGTGCCTTGTTTTAAACAATCTCCATGAAAGAAAGGCACAAAATGCTCATTTGGGCTAAAATTATTTCACAGATTATGGAATTTACTGTGTCTTATTTATAAAAGTGGCTACCATCACAGATGTGAACTGTACAAATGGACAGAACTGATTGATTACTCCATAGATAAACTCGTTTCACACATAATCAAGAAAAATTAACATTTGAAATATGGGAATAAATACAGAATCAATTGAGTTTCAAGCAATTAGAAAGGTGTCCCAAACAAAAATAGTTTGTTATGAACATGTTATTTGCTCCTTAGCTTTTTGTTTTTCTTTAACTATTAGACGGATCACCCTACATCAGTGATGTACTGTTGCTGCTTCACTAAATATTAGCCCGGGCAAATGAAGTTCAAGTCAGTATGTGAGCACAATAAGAGATGAGTCTGCCAGTCTCTGCCTTCACAATAGCATCCAAAGAATAATATAGTTGTCAGTGGTATAAATGCCATCAATAAGGACCAGTTAGGCTTGCAAACACTAACATATGATTTGGAGCACTATCTAAGTTTTAATCTATGTTTAAAAGAAGGTAAGTTTCTTTTTCAATATTTTATCCAATTAAAAATTAAATTTTAAATTTAAGATCCTAACTCCATTCAAGTCAAGGGAGTTTAGCCATCATCCTTCAACTTATGAGAATTAAGATTTTCCACAGCAGCCTCTGTCTAAGCCTTTACTGACAAATGATGAGCAGTAATGCTGAGATGTGCCAGTGGAAGTCAGAACTTCTCTGTGCTCTACCTGTTATGAGAGAACATCTCAGCCTTGAAGTTCTATCAATTCCATCTATTATCATCTGCCTGGGCAAAGGACACTGAGGTCAGAGTAGTAACAGAGGCAACAGAGAGATTTGCTGAAGACCAGGCAATACAGCCAAGCATCTGCTATCCTATTTTGCTTCCATTGCTATTGTGTTGTTTTGCCTTGCATTTGAGTTTGCACACAGAACAGAGTATTTAATCTATTCCTAGAAGTAGATATTGTCTGACAAAGAGCTAATAAATAGTGGTGAGCTTCAGAATTTTTACTGGGCATTTTGTTTTCTCTGTGATGTTCTAGGACCCTAGTTTCTTCTGCAGTTGTGGGGTAGAAAGAGAAAACAAAACAAAATCAAACTTGACAAATTTAATACCTCCCAAAGGCTTCCACAGGCTGCACTGCTAGTTAAATTTACCTGACTTGGTTTGCCTCCTAGACAACATTTGTATTTTTTGTTGTTTGAAAATTCTGTGAGGCATGAAAGCAATTTCCTCCCCTTATAAATTATATTCATAAAAAGGATTGTTTGCCTGGGTTCCCAGGTACTAGAAACCTCTTAAAAACTCACGTGCAAACTCCCCAGTGAGTGGGTCTGATCACACATCTGAAGGGCAGGACTTTCACCTCCAAATTGAGGAGAGGAGCAGGGGATCTCTTGCTGTGCTGCTTCCCAAGTTCCATCCAGCCTCTTTAATCACTGCATCAGGCCCTCTACCAGGAAATAAATTCCACTGCTCTTTTATGCACGAGTTATTTCATTTAAAAAAGAAGACCAATACTTTCCCCAAATCAACATCAAAAGTGCTTTTTTGCCCTAGCTCAGATCTGTTCCTGTTTATTCCCCTCACCCTTCTCTGAGAGGTACCTTATCTTCTAATATATTATGTGACAACCAGCCTTAATCGTCTAGCAATCCCCTTTTCTGAACTGTAATCAATCATGTCACCAGTTCAGCTGTTTAGCTAGACTGAGATGTGGGTCTCAGGGAGGTGAGCTGCTGCACCTCACACCTTGCTCTGGCTGCAGCCCGTGAACTTCATTGCCTTTTGCCCCTGGCAAGCTCCATAAAACCTTGTTTGCCCAAGGCTGTATTCTCCTCCCCCACCAGCCATTACATGCATGCACATCCCTTTTTGAACCCAGAGATTTTGTTTAGATAAGCCTCAGAACAGCTTTGGAAATGTAACCTCACCTTGTCCTGCAGAGCAAAAAATGGGCCAATGTAAGAAAAAAAATCTCAAGTCTGATGCTTTTCTGTTGGTCTGTCAAACACGAGCAGAGGAACCCAGCAACCCATGGACAGTGAAGTGATCAGCATGGGATTGTACTGGGAGTGCACAGTACTGGGATTTTTTTGAAGCACAGCCTAGCCTAGGCCTCTGGTTGCTAAATTAGGGCAGATGAGTAGTCTCCTAAGCTCTACCATGTTGAAGAGATCATTAATGTTCCTAGCAAGGTCAATCTTAGCAACACACCAGTTAAAATATTCACTAAAGAAGCCATTACTAAAAATCTAGTGTGATAGGTGACCTGGTATAAGTATTCCTGAAGGATAAATAGCTAGTGAGAGTGTGTAAAACTATCATAAAACCTTGGTTCATGCACAAGGAGGAGATTGACAGGGAAAAAGGAGATTGCTTAGTATTCACAAAAGTAGAATAAGCCCAGGGACAAAATACTGACAATAAGAGCACAACAACACTCAGTCATGTAACCCTACAGACTGTGTCTGCACTTCTTCTGTTCAGAAGAGAACTTTGGCTCAAAGTGTTTTGGGACACCAGCTGAAAGTTGTTAAGTTTAAGCTGCTTATCTTGTGCAAAATCCAGAGCAAAACAAAAGCTCACTCATTTTCTCTGCGGTTGTGAAAGTAAAAACCTTCTTCTTCAGGACAATGGAAGGAAGAATACTGTAATTATCTGTCTATCATTTGTGCTGTAAGCATGGATATGACCAGCTCCCCATCACAAACAAAGTAGTGTCCTTTGAAGAAAGTTATGGTAGAAATGTTCAGGTGGGAAATTGTGCTAAACCATCCTTCCACATCTTTTTTCTGAAGTGTTTGCATACTGTTTGCTGGACTGTTCTGAATCCTAAACTATATTTTGTGTTTGTCTTATGGGCAAAAAAGGGCCTTGACCAAAGTGATTCCTGTGTGTGGTCTGAAGCTGGTTATCACAAAATCAATCAGTCACACCTTCAAACACCTCCTGTGTAAGTCTGTGGGGTATGAGGAGAGTTATTTTTATACAAAACAACTGTATTTCCCTGTACCTTCAATAAACACAAAACATGTCTCATATTTTCATCACTGGCATAGGCAAAACCACCATTCCCTGCAGCCCTGTGCAAATCACAGATTGTGTGTGATGGAAACGTCATAATTTCCTGGCTTTTGTGAGAGCAAGATGTATGTCCCTACAAGTTTCTACATATTTTATTTTCTTTATTTTTCAGCAAACCTCTTTTCTCAAACATTAAAATCACTGTCAAAAGTATGGTGAGTAGTGCCTGTGAAATTTGGCTCTTCTGCAGGGGAAGTGTTTTTTGAGGTGAGGACCTGTGAGAACTATATGAGGGATATACTGTGCATTAAAAAATTCACAAAATCCCACAAAATATTTTCAAGGAAACCTGCAGATGTTCTTGAGAGTTTCTTACAAACGACTCAGGAAGTGCTGCCTTCACTGAGTTTGTAGAGCACTTTCAGCTTCAATCTCTGTCTCCAACACAAGGTTAAAAGTCCTGTGATGTTTGCTACTACCCACATCTAATTTGAGCCATTTAGCAAAGCCTCCAGTTCATTGTTTTAAAATCATACATCTTAAAACTGCACAGCTGTTCACCTCTGATTGCCAGCTAGATAACAGCTATAAAATACAAGCCATAAGACAAATGTTTCTGCAGATTTGCTAAGTTATAGCCATCCAAAAATATTCCCTCTGCTGCCCAATGTGCAAACACCCTTTCTACTGTTAGGTTTTATGACTGCCGAGGATGGAAGTTGTAAAGAATGTGATATCATTGTGCTATACCATAAACTGCTATTTCACTAGATTCCCCAATTTCTTTGGGGAAATCTAGCGCAAAACAACAATTTATGTGGAAAACCCCCTAATTTATTAGAAATACCTTTCTTCTCAGATACAGTCAAGTACATTACCATAAATATGTTTTACAAATATGATGCTCTGAGTACAGACCACCCCTATTAATTACTGTGGATAGAAACCTGGGGTTTGCCTGCACAATACTGCTTCTCCAGTACTAACAATTCTGCATTAATATGGTGTGAAAAACCTATATATAGAATGCTTTTGTTAAAATCAGATTATACTAATTCTATATGAAGTGCTTTAATGAAAAATGTTTAATGGCTGAAATACTATAAGTCTGCAGTTAGAGTGCAGGTGCAAAAATGATATTCTACACTCCCTGGAGAGCAAACTTGTACATACTGTGAAATATCAATTAAAGTTTATAGTTGCCTGTACCGGTTAAATGTCTTTTTCATGGGAAATTTTCATCTTCTCTTATGAAGCACTCACTCTGGTTAAAATGTGTACTGAATTATGTGGGCATTTTGAGTTATTAAGGAATAGATTTGTTTTACAAGCAAGCTGTAAGCATTCTTTGCAGTTTTTATGAGGTCATCTACATGACTTTTAAATGGTGCTCTTGGCCAACCTCGATTCTCAGATCAGTTCATTAATTCACACAGCTGTCTTTAAAAACTACAAGAATAATATATACTGGAGTCTGGAAGAAAGAGGTGGATTTCAAGGCTGTATTTCAATCAAGGGGCCTGTTGACATCATAAACTATGAGAGGACAGCCTAAGCTGTTTCGTGAACAGCAGCAAGTTCGTGATTGAAATACAGCCTGCTTAATTGATTTCTTTTGGAATATATGGAGAAAGGATGCAAAATTCACTTTCAACTAAGCACACCTCCCAGAAAGTGTCAGCTGGGACATATGCAACATTCCTCTTTGGCAGAGGTTGTCCCAATAAAATCTTATATTCTATGGTATGTGCTATGGTAGTCCATCTGCTCACATCCTTCTGCATCTAAATGAGGAAGACCTGGACTTAATTTCTGATTCTGTCACACCTTCTGGGTGGTTTTGGACAGGTGTCTGAACCACCTTGTGCTTCTGTTCCATATTTTTATATTTTTGAATAGTACTTTTTTTTTCCATTACTTAGATATATTTTTTTCCAATCTCGTTAACTTAAAAAGTTTTTGTGCCAGGGTCTGTCTGCCAACAGGTGTCCATGTCACAGTTAATGCAAACTGTTGAGACCTCAAGATAATCTTGAAGAGCAAATAAAATCTGAAGTATACTGATACAGGAAAAAACTGTTAGGAGGATGTTTAAGAGAGTGCAGCCTCGGCTGGCAAATTTTGATCAAAATTTCCTCAGAAGACTGTGTGTTCCCTATTTTTAATATGCCTCTCCATAGTCTGATAGAGAGCAAAAGTCAAACTCTATGAAATACTTGAATTAAGCAGACATATAGTGGAAAAGGGACAACCTTTACGGAGGTTCATTCAGAATGTGATAACTAAGGCGATGAGGATCCACCCCAAGATTTTCTCTTTGCACCTTCATAAAGTGGTACAAACAGTAACTACAGAGGAAGCAGTTGAGATACACTTATCAGGTTGGGTTTTGTCTGGTTTTGTTTTTTTTTCTTTTTGTATTTTTTTTGGTTACTTTTGAAGATATTTGATATTTTTGGGTTAGATCAAAAAAAGTTGGCATATAAAAAGGTCAAATAAAGAGGCATATTTCAGCTGAATCTGCTGCAGATAATTAATGAATGATGCTCCAGAATTCACTAAATCCTGTTTTCTGAATGTTCTTGAAATGAACACATCCATCCTGCAGTGTAGGTGCTAAGCTTAAGCTCTTTCCTTTCTTTGACTTTAGGATCAAACCAAATTGAGAGCTGCTAACAGCTAAAGCCATGCTGTAGGCTGCATGGGAAAGGTGGATGATCTGAGACACCCTTCAGCTTAGAAAACTTTCCAGAATTCACTAAATCCTGTTTTCTGAATGTTCTTGAAATGAACACATCCATCCTGCAGTGTAGGTGCTAAGCTTAAGCTCTTTCCTTTCTTTGACTTTAGGATCAAACCAAATTGAGAGCTGCTAACAGCTAAAGCCATGCTGTAGGCTGCATGGGAAAGGTGGATGATCTGAGACACCCTTCAGCTTAGAAAACTTTCTGTAACCTCTGTTTGCCAGCCTCTTTTTTTTCAGCAGGAAGCTTAAGGCCAGGGGGTTCCCACTGTCAGTATGCTGCAGAAACAGTGAGGTATCTGAAGGTCTACTCATGGAAACGGTTAGATCAGCACCAACAGGACCTTGCACTAATGCTGGAATATCCATTGGCCAAGTAAATATTTGAATTTCAGTCCTTGGGGTTCCTCTCTTTAGAGCCTTTCAGAGAATCATTTCAGTAAGAATTACAGTTTTTGTCAGAGCAGATCTTCCTATAGTCATAATTTAGTATAAAAACACAAGTGTCAATCAAGTTTCCTTAAAACCACAGTATTTGGAGTCCAGAAAGGATCTAATTACACTTGAATCTAAATTATCTACTGCTGTTCAGAGGAGACATTTAATGAAATTCCAGATCAGCAGACAGGCCTGGTGGAAAATAACCTGGAATATCTCAGATCAGCTGAAGTAATGAACTGTACAGAGAAAGTAAATCCCACCCAGACTCCCACATGACTTGAGTCAGGGACAGTCAAGAACAACATCTTATTGAGTCTTGGTTATTGGGTGGAACACAAAAAAGTCCATCGCCTGTCCACAGAGCAAGAAACTCAGGGGGAAAAAAAAGAGAAGCAAAAAGGTAGACAGGCTAGGATAGGACAAAGAGAAGCAAGCATCCTTTAAAATTATGTCTGGAACTCATAAACCAATCAAATTATCTGGTTTCTGTGGTAGGAACTGGAAAAATATTGTCAGTAACACATTTATCACCACTGTACCTGTAAATGTGTGACACACAGATTATTTACCTTCCATTTGCTCTCTGCCTGGCAGCAGAGACTGAAGCAGGAAGAGATGACAGGCAGTGTGTACTCACTCTGATCTTCCTCCATAGCAGACCCATGAGAAATTTCTCATAAAGATCCATGCCATAGTTATGCATTGATTACTGACAATTGTCTGTCATTGCACTCAGCTTGACCCGGGACAAAACCTGGTGACAGGAGACCAAGGCAGCTCAGCCAGCAGTGGGAATGTAATTTTCCATGCCACATGGTGAGAATCATGAGGGATGGTGGTGTATTGTGAAGGTGCAATAAGAGTCTCTGCCAGAGATGCTGTGAACTAAGTAGCATGTATGAGATGCTGGAAAATAAATTGTGGTAACTGACTACTGATCAGACTTAAAGGCTTTGAGGAAAGAAAAAGAATAGGTTCCTTCATTTAAAACATGATGCAGTTAAATACCAATGAAGGACGAACGTGAGGGATGCTGGACAAAGAAAAGCAGAGTTACTATCTTAAGCCTCTAGGGCATGGCTTTATTAATTACCCTGAAGAGAAACCGTGTAAGAAGATAGCTGGGTCTCTGTTACCACATCCTGTAAGGAAGTCAATGTGCACATTAAATCTATAGAGCCCATAAATGACATTGTAATAGTGGAAATCACTGAAGATCAGATATAGCCTGCTTTTTAACTTACAGCAAGGAGGAATAGTATAAACCATCAACAGTGACTAAAGAAAGCCCTGAAAAAATTGTAGGATATGTGCTCTGAAGAGTATGGAAACTGCTCTACCCCTTTTTTGTCAGAGCTCAGGGGCTGAAAAGGGCAGAGCTTTGAGCTCCTACTAACTGCATTGCCTCAGGACCACAGGAAAGGTGGTGGTTTCCTGCTGCCTATGTGATAGCTAGCAAAATCCAGAACAGTATAATTTGAATACCAGCTACCTATCAATATGATATTATTTGAAGAATGCCTCCTCCTCTGAAGAATTGTCCTAAGGGCTGTAACTTGGGGTTTGACCTTTTGTTTTTCCTTTTTATTCTCTTGATTAGTTAAGTTTCTGTTTTCTGAGCCTGTTCTGTAAGACAATCCATCTCAGTACTATTAGTAATATGCAGTACACAGACAGCCAGAGTCCTACACTTTGTTTCAAGCATTACCTTCAGACATCTCATTCAGAGTATCTTTAGTTCACCAGTTAAAAACACTCTGCTTTCTTACAGTCCTGTTTGTCAGTGAGGAGACAAGAATCATAGAATCATAGAATCATCCGAGTTGGAAGAGACCTCAAAGATCGAGTCCAACCCTAGCAAGTCTTCAGTGCATATCACCTCATGTATGAAACAGAGAAGTTGTGGATGTCCCATTCCTGGAAGTGTCCAAGGCCAGGCTGGATGGGGCTTTGAGCAATTTGGTCTAATAGAAAATGTTCCTGCCTGTGGCAGGATGGTTGGAGCTAGATAATCATAAAGATCCCTTCCAACCCAAACCATTCCATGATTCTATGAACACAAATAAAAAAATTCAGAAACGTCTCAAGTACTTATTTACAGTCTATACATCTACATTCAAACATTGACCTTCAAAATTGTATCTTTCATCCTCAAGTCTGCACAGGAGCTCATGACAAGTCTATATGTGTTTAGATTGCCCTTAAAATATCTTCAGAAGTGTCTGGAAAGAGCTATAGGCTCCAGCCATGCCTCTGGTAACTTCATTATGGTCCCTGGCTCATTCAGGGCAAGCAGGCAGGACCTCCATCATCATGGAGAGGGTGAGGAAAACTGCATGGGACAGAGATGATGATGTTCCCCACATTATATAACCTGCGCCTTGTGAGGATAAATCGTTTCCCCTTCCAGGACAAATCCCTTTTTCATTTTAAACCAGAATCTTTGCCATTGAACACACTGACAAAAAAACCCCAAACCCTGGATACAAGTCTTCCTTACTCCTTGACAGTGTAGGCATTTTGTGGAAAAGCAATCAAACAGGTCATAAAATACTTTGTGCTGTAGCAGGTTATTTGTAGCTGTGAAAAAGGGAAGGCTGTGGCAGCACACAGGCACCCTCAGACACCCTTGGAAAAGACTAACCCTTGCTTCTTGTGCTTCTCTACATTTTCTGCTGGGAAAGCACCTGATAAGTGAAAAGGCAACAAAGGTGCACTATCATTTGCCCTTTGAGTCTTTACCTGCAAAGCTACTTCATCCTCCAGGCCCCAGGTAACACTGGCTATGGTCGGTGGTACTGTTGTGGTCTTTGCTATGTTTGGCTGGTAAAGGCCACTAAAAGGAAAGAATAACAGGACTGCCCAGTATTGCTTAGCTTGTCTGTTAGCTCAGCTTAACCATTCACATTTAATGATACCTTTATTGTATAACTCTGACATGTTCAGTTATCTGGCCTGATAACTGGCTTCTTGGACAGAAAATACACCTTTCCAAAGTCACTTTCTTCCACAGATTATGATAGCCTTGAATGCTTTGAGTGAATTTTCAGTGGAGTTTGCTTTCCCTTTAGTTATCCCAGAGGAATCTCTTGTAAGTCCCCCTCACCTTCAAGCCTGCCACATATAGCAGTTGAGAAGACAGCACCATTTCCAGTATTACAGTTTTTTAGCACCATTGGCTTCCAGGAACATTTGAAAATATTAAAGTCACCTGCTCCAGCTTTCTGCCAGTTCCCTTCCAGACTCAGACTGCTTCAGTTGTTCCATTTTTCTCACTTATGTACTTTATTTCTAACACTGTGTAAAAGAGACATGACAGGAGTTTTGGCAAGGATCCTCAGGGCTTTTCCTCCTTGGGTCATTTCCAGGACACAGTCACATGAGATTAGCAACGATTTTAAAAGATTCTCTCCTGCTTTGGGCATGAATTGGGCACAGCAAGAGCTGTGTTTCACAGACACCTTTGCCCCTCTGTCCTCCTTAGCAGGATTTCAAAGCAGACGGTCCTTAGCTGTGGTAACTGCTCCTACGTGACTTCCTCTTCTACTGCCTAGAAGTGAGCAGGAAAAGCAAATGGCAAACACTTTTTTTTCAACAGTTGTTCTAGTCTGCAGCTGTGTTTAATTAATTACTTGGGTAAGTGAGATGGATAGAAGAGCTTTTGAAAGCTGTTGAGAAGAGAGCTGTCTGCAAGCTAATTATACTGTTATAATAATCCCATGGCATTCCTCAGACTTTTCGTCCTCTGACTAAATAACAGTTTAGCAAAATATCCAAGGATCTCTTATAGTTTTGAATAAACAATGGGGAAGAGTGGTAGAGAAAAATGGGATCCAGTTAGGAACAACTAAAAGTTTTTCAGCTTGTTTGCAGACAAATCATAAAAAATCAGATCCCAGGAAAATACACAGAGGATTTTCAAAATTTTTCCCCTCCTTTACCCAAAATATTTATTTAAGTTTGCTTTTTTTGTGCTTTAGGTAGTTGACATAATTCATTTTAACAAAAATACTTAATACTTATCAGAACCACTTGGGAAAGTCCCTTGTAACTGCCAAGAGGGAAAAATGAACAGAATATCATGTAGCATTTTTGCTCATTTTGGGAAGAAAAATATATATGTGAAAACTGAAATAGTAGTACCACAGAGCCAAATGAAAGATTTTTCAAGGACTTAATAGCATGGGTCTTTTCTGTTTTTCCAGAACATACTTTTATTGTCAAACATACTGGGTTACACCTGAAAAATTAGATTGTGGGGCAGAAGGGAAACTTTAAGTACCTGGTGAATTGGGAGATCTGCAATAACAACAGGACAAGTTGGGTGGTTCTTCCATAAAATGATTTAAGACAGATTTCTTTGTGTGCAATTCCACATTGCAAATTGCTCAGGAAGGAGACACAATGCATGAATTACACTGGGAAAAGTAAAGAATAAAAATGGCAAAGATCTTCCAATCTGTGGCTACAGAAGTGTTTTTATTTCAATACATCTCTCTCCACATAAGCCTCACTGAGCTTCTAGTGAATACATCACTTCTCAGTGCAGCTACTGATTATAAACATACAATACCCTAAGAGGCATATTTCTCCTGCAAATACATCTGAAAATAAAGAGCACATATGCAAGGTGAGTAAAATCAGTGCCAGCCCATGCCTAATGATACCCACCTCTACTGAAGGTCTTCTGTTTGCTGAGCTTCCATTCAGCTAAAAAATTGTGATGGGAGATGATGCTTAGTTAGGATCAAACTATATCTCAGTTTAAACTCTACTGAAGGTCTTCTGTTTGCTGAGCTTCCATTCATGATGGAATGGAACCATGATTTTGAATCTTGCTACATACAAAAATATCTTAGCTCAGCATGCTCTCTAAAGCATGACAGGTCTAAATATTAATGGAAGTGTTAATTCAGGTGTTAAGACACAACAGTAGAATTAACAGTAGAAATAACACCTTAGCTGCTGTGGCCTCAAGTAGTCTTCTGTTTGCTGAGCTTCCATTCATGATGGAATGGAACCATGATTTTGAATCTTGCTACATACAAAAATATCTTAGCTCAGCATGCTCTCTAAAGCATGACAGGTCTAAATATTAATGGAAGTGTTAATTCAGGTGTTAAGACACAACAGTAGAATTAACAGTAGAAATAACACCTTAGCTGCTGTGGCCTCAAGTATGTAAGTTTTTCCAGAGTAACAAAACCAAAGCTGATAGTCACACGATGCTAGCTCCAATGGACATGTCCAAAGCTCTTGTACTCTTGGCTTTCATGTGGATAGTCCTGCTAATATTGCAGATGCAACAGACTTTTTCAATAGAGGCACATATTTGCAGAGTTGGGTATGCAGCAGCTACTACTTTGACAATGTGCCTGTTGCAGACAGTGTAGATAGACAGTGGAAAAATGCCTCACTTTTGTGGAATAATCCTGTCTATGGGCAGGCAAAAAGGAGACATTAGTGTCGTGCACAGACAGCCACTGCAGACATAACCTGGAGATTTCATTTGGCTGCTGACTGCAGAGGCTTTTCTGCAATGGTTCAGGGTTCCACACACTTAGCAAAGACAACATTTTTCCAAGCTAAAGTTATGCCTGACACCTTCATTTAGGGCATGCAATTAATAATCTGGCCAAAAGGAAGTATCCCAACACCCAGCATCCACAAAAAGGTCCCTGAAGCAGCCGCTGCAATGCAACAACTTCAAAATCCAGCTGGTGATTTTCTCATGTCTTGATAAACCCATTTGAGTGGGAGGCTGATCTTGAGAAGTATGTTTTCCCTCTCTGCCCCTCAGGTTTCTTGCAAAGGAACATGGCAGTGTTTTTGGGGTTTCTCAGTGAGCAGTATCAACACCTGAACCCCTAGAGATGTAGCTCCCTCCCACCAGAATCCTGTATGCTCAGAGTCTGGCTCTGTGATGTCCTCTGAAGGTGACTTGAAACTGTCTTCTAAGAGGGCCCTAATGGAGGTAGCCTCTGCCTGGAGAGACATGGACTTTCAGAGCTGCTTTCCATCTCCTGATCCCTTATGGATGGTGCAAAAGGGGATGGAGTACGGGGGAAAATGCTAAATGTCCATCAGGTGATGGTCTTGTTTCATTTTCTGATATTCCTTTTGTAATTACATTTTCTTGGTTTATAATGTGACAACATAACCCTCTAAAATGAGAAGACACCTGCAAAGCCAGCACCTGGAATTAAATACTTGTCATGAAAACAGAAGCCTGGATCCTAGATGTGGCTGGGTCTCAGTCCTCCATGGAGAGGTGACCAGCTCTGTTTTGTGCATGTGTCAGGAAGGAAATGTATCTCCAGCATCAATGTGTTGGCATCAATGACTCAACACAGGCTTTGTGTCATCTCCTTTAACCTAGTTCCTACAGAGTTTCCAGTGGCCTCTGTCTTTGCAGTTCTTAGGTAGAATAAATATGTCTAGCAAATATGGCCATGGACATACAAAAACTTTCCTTACGGCTACCTATTAGAATGGTTTGGTTTTTGTTTTGTGTGGGTTTGCTTTTCCCCTTGTGTGCGTTTACTTTTCAATTAGAGGTTCAATTAGTCCTAATGAGCACTTGAAAGATCAGCTTCCCATTTAAAGGGGAATAAATGCTGGTCTTTTGATTTCTACTGTCTTCCATAGTCTTCTGAATATGAAACAGAAAATGTCACCACAATCAAGTGCAGAGGGTATGATCACAGCATGAAGGTGAGAAGCATGGTACCCAGCCCCATTTGAGGTGAAAAAATATGTAATTTCCATTTGAGATTTCCACTGCTAGTTGCAGAGGAAATCAACTAACCACTGTTACAGAGATTTTCTACAGCATATTGCATGATACATGGACTCCCCACTGCCGGTGGGAATAAAGGAATTCAAAGGATTCCAAGGTGATATCTGATAGGCTATGTCACATGGGATTTGCACACCGAGAACATTTCACAGTGCTCTGGACTGCAACAGACTCTTAAAATAGTGCTGCAATAGATCAGTTACAAAGGATAACCCTTTCCTCCCTGCATCCAAAAATCCCAAAGGTGATGGAACAATAAGAGATGATAACAATCAAACAAAATAGAGAATGGAAAGAGGAAGGAGAGGACAACAGACTGGCATGTTTCTACAGTCAGAGTGTCTGGTGATCTCATAAAGATATAGAATACATGGAATGTATTGTATTTTCCATTTCAGTGAAACACCTCAATGCTTGAGACACTTCTCCCTGGAAATCTCTGTGCCAGTCCTTCCGTGCCTCTGGCTTGCAGTGGTGAATGAGCAAGATAAGGGGGAATCAGGGGGTAATACATGTTTTCCCTCTCACCTGGGCTTGAGGTAACTCCTCCAAAAGATTGAACTGAGAAGTGGCTGCTGAAA
Organism: Acanthisitta chloris; assembly: GCF_000695815.1. Lineage (NCBI taxonomy): Eukaryota > Metazoa > Chordata > Aves > Passeriformes > Acanthisittidae > Acanthisitta > Acanthisitta chloris. The sequence goes on along the minus strand of NW_008665354.1, from coordinate 51,247 downwards.
TGGACAATGCAGCAAATATAAAGGCACAAAATTTATTTCCCTAACAACTCCACCACTGCTAATCGCACATGACATTTATTAATGAACTGTATATAATATAGTAAAGGCTTTGTTGATTTGATATGTAACAGGAGGATTCCAGTTTTTCTATCTCACCGACATAGTTCATGGATCACTTGGCTTTCCATTACTGATTGCACAGCACTCCTGGTGCTGCAATGAGTGCTTACATGGTAAGTTGATATTCAGGCAACGTCTGTGGTATAATTTAGCTTTCTTTTAGCAAAAATATCAAATGCAAACCATGATAGGATTCAGCAGCATGTGACCATTATCCTGCCACACCTCAGGGGCTGCCAGTTGATGCTCCCTGTCTTGTGCTATGCATCCACCACGTGGAGGATCTGCTGTGTGATGGTAATTGTATCTACAATAAGACTATGCTGATCGATATGTGTGGTGCTATTTAAGTCACTCTGTGCCTGTTTCAGAGAAGATCAATTGTAGAAAAATTGAAACTTGTTGCAACTAAAATGTAGTGTTTATATTAATATCAGGTATTTTTAAAGGCAGTCACCCTGTACCTCATATCTTATGAACAGCAGTGATTTAATGTCAAGAAGTAAAATTTATTCTAATAAAATTTTCTTTGGAAATGTAATTTAGATTCTAATGGGACTTCATAGATTATACACATTTCAGAACTTGAATCATAGATTTTTGAGCTGGAGCTGAATAATGAAAAATCCTGCAGTGCTATTAGGTCATTTTCTCTTTAATTTTGGCCAAAATACCACTACTTTTTAAAATGCATTCCCAAAAGCTTTGTCTAATATGTTTTTAAATGACTCATATGATGAGACTTCTGACATTCTTCTTTAGAGAATATTCCCAAATCTAATCAAGCAATTAAAATATTCTTCCTGCTATTTGAATGAAATTTGCTGCCCTTAAATATATTCTTTGAAATTCCACTTCAAGATTTATATACATTATAGTAACGAAATAAAAACGTCTTCCTAATAATGATTATTATATGCATAATTTATTGCGGTAGCTATATCCTCTGTTCAAAAAAATCCAATCCAAATGCAAGACGTGCCCTGGTGGATAGTGGCACCCTTGCAGCATGGAGACTGGCAAAAAGATTGGCAGCCTGTCAGAGACTGAGTGCTTGAGGGTGAAATGAGGAACAAATGAGAGGTCCACTAACCCAGTGAAATGATCGGCTGTGCAAGATCTCTTTATCTTCTAACCCCTTCTAGATTCCCCTCCCCTGCAAGGTCAGGCACTCAGAGGAGCAATTTATAAACTCGCAGCTCATATTCTGGTTGCAGTTCCAGAACTGACACAAAATTAAATCAGTCTTGAGTGCAGTAGGATACAAAAATTACCTTCCCAGTCTACTGAGCCCTTCAAGACTTACAATAAATCTCCCAGCAGCAGCATTCCAGCACTGGTTGCCTATCTTCCTTGCCTTACAAAAAGACCTTGAAATGGAAACAGAAGGGTTTTCTTTGAAGTCATATTTCACAGCACAAAAAGACATGCACAGAAGCAGCTGACTTAAGTGGTTTCCCCCTCTTCTTCAAAGTATTTTCTGAAAAGTTTTAAATGAGACTTTTTAGTTAATCCCCAGAACTCCTAATTGCAGGGGGCACAGCACGTATGAAAGCAGGAGCTGATATTGACAAAGGCTCCTTTTAAAAACAGATCAAGGCAAAACTTTTAAAAAATATGCTGGCTAGCAGAAACATCATTTGGCTTCATCCAATTGCATTTCTCCCCCAAAAATTATAGCACTCCTCCCTAAAAAATATTAAACTTAAGCAAGTACATTCACTTTATCTTTGAACTGACACTGAGTGCAGATGAAATATATTCCTCTGTAATTATTAAATTGGGCAAGCCATAATGATTACTAGTAAGATTCCCTGGGCTTCAGAAGAGAAGCAACCCTTTAACTTATGGTCATTGAGCAGCAAGAATGGGTCTCAAGGCTGGCTCGAGAGCCTGTTCTGCTGACCTGTGACCTGGCACAGGCTCCCTGTGCTATGACTGAGCTGCGTTCACCTGGCGAAGAAAAGGCTCATCACGTTGGCTTATTCCTCTTTCACAAGAGCTAGTGGAGCTGGAGGATGGTCAGGGCCACAGCCCTCATGGTCCCTGAGTTGAGGGGCCTAAGAGATGGCTCCACACTGACCATTACCTGGGGACAATGCCAGTCAGGGAAGGAGCAGTTCCTAGCAGAGAGAAGGTGGTTGCCCTTGCCTGGATATCTGTGGGGATGCAGAACATTTTCAGAGCCTCCATGAAGGTCACCTTAGTGTCATAAAGGACTGCTGTGGTTTCTTTAATGCTGGGCTCTCTCGGTCAAACCAGATTAAATACTGCACAGTGGACATGGAGACCAGCCCTGACACCTCCCAAACTTTGGTCCCAATGCTGATGCAGGCTTTGGCCTGGGACCCACTTCTATTTTAGGTGTAGAGCCCTCTGAACCTGTCTGTGTGCAAGTGGACTCCAGGAGGAACTCCCACTTGAGTGACATGTGAAGACTTCATTTTGTTTTAGGCTGCTTAAAGTGTTGTTGGAAAATTCTGTAAGGCAGCTCAAGTGAGTGAAAATGATTTGCTTAGGATGAATGTAACCACCAGTGCATTACTTCACATAATCTAAACAGAGTTTCAGGCACACTTCATCTATCATTCCCTGAAAGAAAGAGGCTGAGTTAATGCTCTCTGACAAATATTATGTTTCTCAGGCAGCCCTGGTGCTGTCTTCCACGTTTCCTGACCCACTTTGATTAGATATATAAACAGCATGAGTAAAACACAGGTTGGTTTTTGCTGTTGGAAATGCAAGATAAGGATACCATAAAGGCTCATCAGCCCAGTGCTCTCTGTGAGAGACATGCAGCACTTGTGAGATTGGAGATTCCTTCTCAGTGCTGTAAGATGAGTCTTACATAGTAACTATGTCTTAAATCATAACTATGATTTATAACAGTGTTGTAATAGCTCCCTGGGCTCTCTGACGAAGGCAGGAGAGGGCAGGGTGTCACACCTCGGGATTGTTGCCTGCAGGGTAGGGGAAGAGGGGAGAGCAGGACTGATGTCCAGCGGTGAGCGAGCGTCACTCAGAGGGCAGCTGAAGAAGCCCAAGAGGGAAGCAAGGAAGGGGCATAAGGCAAAGACATTAGTGGGCTCCTGGCAGCTGGTTTGCTAATGCTGACACTCTCTTCTGAATCTCACTTTAATGTCAGGGACAAGGCTTGAAGCTGATAATGAAGCCATGTTGCCTTTGCTACAAAAAGGAGTGTGACTAGCAAACCTCTCTGCACTACACCACTGTAGTGGATGCTCGAGTAGGTTAACTTTGCCTTAAAAGCAGCCAAAGCATCAAATGTATTTGTTAATTAGCTCTAAGTGGGACCATAGCCACATCTCTGGGCACGTATACAAAAAAAAAGTAATCAGAAGAAAATTGGAACATTTCTTTCCAAACATGAAAACCTCCCACATTCATCAAACTGCAATTCCCCTGAAGTCCCTAGTCCTCACCACTTGCTTTCCCAGAAAGGAGCATTACAGAACAACTTGGAAGTCAGCAAACAATGTACAAGGCAAACATCCTCATCATATTGCTAATCCAAAGGGTTTGGAGGTTAACTGAGAGCTGGCAGGAAGAACAAAAGAGTTTTCCCTATCTGGTTTCCCTGATACAATCAGGCTAAAACATTGGCTGGAGGAGCAAAGGCTTAAGACAGCACTCCAGAGAGCTGGGCTGGAGCCCTATCTTTGGATCTTCACACATTTTTTTTGATCAGGAGAGTACAAACTGAGGAACTCCACCTTCCCCCGGCTGTCCAGAGAGGCAAGCACAGCTCAGCCCCATGGAGTTGAGTGGTGATGTTTGGGTTTTCAGCTTCAGAGGTCCAAGATGTTGTCACCTATGCTGATGGATGACTCAGGAGCACTCAATCTACAGCTAGAGCTGGGTGGGCACAATATACCTTGCTGTGATAATTTTCAGGATTTTGAAAATATATTTCACAGTGCAGATCAAGGCAACAAATTAAAAATCTCAATTCAAAATAAATCCCACCCAATGAATGGTTAATAACTAAAAATGTGTTGCATTTAATTCTGATACCTAATTTCAACAAATATAGTTTATTTTCATGTTTATTTTCTTTCTGAAAAAGAAAATCAATTAAACCTAATGGTTAAATGATTAAAAAAACTCTTTCTGTAAAAAAATGTTTGAAGATAAACTAATGAGCATAAGCTGATGTTTCCTTGCTTATATCAAGCAGTTAAAAGCAGTAGCCTCATGAAGATGCCAGGAAGTAGTGTCTACAAAGCTGTCTCAGCTTCCTGGGTGATAAAGAACTGGAAAACTGTATTTTTAAAGCACACTTTTAAAGAAAAAACCTGTAAGAATTGTGATGGCTATCTAAAAATTTCTTTTCAGGCTGGTAAATTGTCACTTGTTTTAACCAAGCACACAATATATGTACCCTGATTAAGTGAAACTCAGATTTAATTTTTTAAATTTTTTTTTCCCACTAGGAAGTAAGAATCTATTCTTACTGTCTTGTCTAGCAGCTATCCAATTTACATTTCTACCAAATATTGAGATGGGAAGAAGAGCATCTCAGGGTCAGATGTATTGTTTTATGTGTGTGGGGGGGTGTGTCTTCTATTTTATTTGATGAAATCCTTATGTAAAGACAGCAAACATTTTTTAATGGGAAAAGGAGAAAAATAGTAAACAAAAATTCTGTCATTGCTAGGAAATCAAAAAATGGCCACAGTTGTGAACCATGGCAACACAGAAATATTTGAGTTGGTTTAACTGCTCCTGGAGATTGCCACACGAAACTGGTGTAAGTGGGGGAGATGAGTATGAACACCTTAGGCTTGGCCCAGTCAGGCACCACTTCAGGAAACATCATATGGCTTCAATTTGGGAAGGACCACACATGTTACAGTACTTGTGACACCTGCTACATGTGTCTTGCCAGTCACTGCTTTGCTTTGCTGGTTCTGGTGTAGCATGTGATCTTGAAAAATAGCTTATTTTGATAGCAATATCACAGTAACACATATTTTTCTTATAAACATCCTGAGGGTGTATTTCAGGAAGAGCACAGGGCACTGAAACAGTGAAAGTGAAATGGTAAAAGTTCAGTTTCTACAGTAGATTAGAAGATTCTAATTGATTGGGGCAGTCAACTAGGCCAACACAACTTTGGGAGGGTTTTTTTTTGTCCTGGAATATATAACCCGTGCTGTAGCACCTGCTGTTTGGTTTTCTTGGCTGCCATTTGTAAAGTACACCCTGCAAACAGATAGGAGGTCAGGGGATTCCCCTATGCAGCACTGGTTGTGTTTCACATCTCTGTGTCTTCTGCTCATGCTGGATGACCAGCTCATTGCTGCTGTGTGCTCAGAGAGAACAGCGATGCTGACACACCAGCACAGGTACCCTGGGAATTGCTTGTGCCATGCCACTCCTGACAAAAACTGAGTAAATCTCACCCCCAGAAGGATTCTGAACAACTTAAATTATGGATAGCAGGGTGTTAAGATGGATGTCAATAATGGTAACAGTAATGCTGCCACAACTTGTATGTTGCTTCCCGTGGAAAATGATCTTGCTGATAGAAACCAAGAAGCAAGTGCTGTGCTAGCATGGAGGTCCTGGCAGTAAACAGAAACCTGATGCATTTTGAGCATCAAGGGACCATATACTCTACTTGTGCTTTGACGGAAGTACAGGTTTGCTACTCCTTCATACTAGAATGTGCTCGGTGGGGGACTGTGTTACACAGGGCAAAACATTGCTGGCAGTTCTCCTCTGGATATGTTTAGATGTCCCACATGTGCTCTGAAATCTGACATAACTTGCTGGAAGGATTGCATGAACCTTTCAAGCATTTCTAAATTTTTGTCAAGCTGGGAATGCATCTTAACTAAGGTGCAACCACCTGTGTGTGTACCCTGGCAGGGACTAGGAATGTCATCTGTGATCAGTAGGACCTTCAAGTATTTTCTAAACTCCTAGGCAATTTGAAGGGTAAATGTGGCAGGAAAGTAGGGATGATTTACTGCAAAAAACACCCCTAATGACTGAAAAATGGAGTGTCTGTAATAAACTACCCTAAGACTACTTCTTCCATTAGAGTTAAAGAGCAGAGCAGTTATATATCCCATTCTCTTGGGGTGCAGGTAAACAGATAGACCTGGAAGGGATATGACAAGGCTCGGAGTCCCCTGGGTGAGGACTCAAGTCCCATCACAGTGGTGTGGCATTCAGGCCACATCTGGAGTACCATGTACAGCTCTGGGCTCCTCAGTACAAGAAAGACAAGGAACCACTGGAGAGGGTCCAGCTGAGGGTTACAAAGATGGTTAGGTGGCTGGAGCATCTCTCTTACAAAGAAAGGCTGAGGGAGCTGGATCTGTTTAGCCTGGAGAAGAGTGAGAGAGGATATTATCAATGCATGAAAGTATTCATCCTAAAGGCATGGGACAAAAGCATGGGGCCAGTCTCCTTTCTGTGGTGCCCAGGGCCTTGACAAGGGGCAACAGACCCAAACTAAAACATAGGAAATTCTGTCTGAGTATGAGGAAAAACTTCCTTTCTTTGAGGGTGACAGAGCACTGGAACAGGCTGCCTAGAGGTCGTGGAGTCACCTTCTCTGTAGATATTTGAAAGCTGTTTGGATGTGATTGTGTGCATTCTGCTCCAGGTGAACCTATTTTAGCAGGGGCTTTGGACTAGAGGATCTCCAGGCATTTGAGCCAACCCCAGTAATTCTGTGATTCTGTGATGTTTATTTTTATTTTCTTCAGCGTATCTTATTACTCTCTAGGTAGAGATTTCAACTATTCTTAAAGCCTAGGAGGAAAGAAACCCACAGGCCTAGAAATGCATGATTACTTAGTTTCAAAATTCAACAGTAAGCACTTTATCAAGCATTCAGTCTTTAGTTAAGGGTTATTTAGTAAACTAGGATATCATACACCAGAAACCAGGCTTTTACATCAGAAAATATGCATGCTGGAGCTAGGATTCCATTCTTTCACTCTGGAGTCATTAATACACGTTTTATGAGTTCCTCAGGAATAATTGCTTCATTGTTGTGTTTATTCAGCTAAGTGGACGATGCTTTTATCTCTGTTGGAAAACAAACAAAACTCCCTGGTGACTCACACAGCCTTTGTTGTGGACCCCTGTCTCCATCTTTAATTTCCCCATCACCCCTTGCCTTTTCTTTCAGCAGCCAAACTTAAGAAGCTTTATAGCACTAGTTGCTTTGCTGTCCCAAAACCAGAGTTCACAAGTGCCCTCTAAGCCAGCTTCTATATAGCACCTTTCATGTTTTCTCCTCTCCTTTTAAGTTTGGCCATAACTGCCTACAGCCCCCCAATTAGGTAAAATATGCTTCATATTTTCACTTCCTCCTCCTCATCTGGCACTTACTACTTCACACTGATCCTTCTTAGCCTCTTTGTTCATGGCTATAAGATTACATAGCTAAGAAAATCATTATTTTAACAGTGCATGTTGATTTGCTCATGATTTCTGGAGAAACATTGTGGACCTCAGGGTATTCCTCAGCTGTTCCCTGGCCAGTAAGGGATACTCGGGAGTGGCATCCTCTGTGCCACCTGTGTCTGACCTCTTCCTGTGGTGACATCCATCATACAATAGGTTTCAGGCAGAAAAGACATCATAGATGCACCTCAGCTGCTGTGAAGCAACAGTTAGGATAGACACCAGGAACCACCAGGTCATGGGGACCTCCCAGATTCAGGCCACAGCTCATATTGTGTCTTGGAGGCAGCAGAGGTGCATTCTGGCTGTTGCCTTCACTTTTTAAGCTCCTTTTACCATGTTTAGAATGGCATATTTCTGACTTAGCTTCCTGTACCAACTTTATGTGGGAAACACTTTATTTCACTTCTCCAACTGTTATTCCTTTCTTGTAGCAGCCTGACTTTTGTCCCTCAGTCCTTCTACAAGACCCCACCTGTTTGGTGGGTGGGAGCCTAAAGGTGCAGCCTTCTGATTGTGGGCATTGGTCTCTGTCTCATCTGACATAATTGTAGCATGTATTTTTATATCCCCAGTACTTATTCGCTTATGTTACAAAATATTAGAGATCTTTTCAAAGCAAAGTATCACTTACGTGAGTCAGATGAAGGAATGAAGAGAGTAATCTTCTGGCTAGCTTCATGTATTAATGAAGAAACATGAAATAACAGAGTGTTTTTCACGTGCTCAAAAAGGAACTAGCAGGGGAACAAAATGTAATGAAATGAAATCAGTCCAGGTCTACTCATTATCAAAGTTTTTTGGGTGGAAGTTAAAGGCTGAAATGATGCTGACTCCCTAACCTTTCCTTTGTGTATGAAACTTGTTTACAAAGCAGTACACATTTTACAGGACTACCAGCCAGCTTTCTTAAGGGAGACCAAATTTAGACCAGATATGGATTTTTAACATTAATCCTAGGCCTCCTCAAAAATAGATGAGGCAAGCATGTTCAAAGCACCCTACAGTCTTACTAAAGGCATCTGATCTTCAAGCTGTTGCCTTTTGTTTTGTGGCATATTGACAGCAACACAACTAAAATCCAGCAAGAGGAGACACCTCTCCCAGATGGGTCTCTTGAGTGCCAGACTCCAGCATGTTCCACACAGCTCAGGGGAGAGATGCCCCTCTGCCCATGGACTACCTCTACCTGGAAATGGGAGTCACCCCACAACCCTGTGTACTGGTTGCTGCTCTCACAAGTATTAAATATCTGCTAACTATTTTTATACATATATGCAACCATATATTGAATAAATGATACATATAGTAAATAAAATATGTGCAGTAAGTATACATGTGGGTAAAAATGAGGACTGTTTCATTTTAAGTGTGAGACCTTACAGTACACAAAACACTCCTGCCATCTGTCAAGGCCACAGGCAAAACTCAGTATGTTTCTCTTTCTACACTAAAAGTCAAATTTGATACAAAAAATTAGCAAGTGTATTACAAGTTCTTGTGCTGGAGAGCAATGGATGCAGTTTATTACTGCTCTGCTTTTGGTAGAGACTGACCATGATGATAGCCAAAATGGTTTAGGACCAACAGAGGGCTGAAAGAGCAATATTCTCACATTTTACCTTCTTCTCTACATGATACACATCCCATTGTCTTAGTAAATGCAAGCAATGAGCCTGTGCTGAACGATAACAGTGTTGGTTTTTTACTAAAACAAATACTTGCTTGGTTCCTCTTCATCACACTCCCAGCCAGATGTCTTGAGCATGCAAACACAGAATTTATCCTCTAGTTATTTGTTTTTACAGAAGGAATTGTGTTTGTACATTTTACCTCTAACAATATAGATGCTGTATTTCAACAGGAAAAAAAGTTATTGTGCACAAGTTGTTGTGGCCAGAGGAGAGAGGAGTGAGAATGTGTGAGAGAAATAACTATGCAGACACCAAGGTCAGTGGAGAAGGAGGTGCTGCAGGCACTGGAGCTGAGGATCCCCTGCAGCCTGTGGTGAAGACCATGGTGCAGTAGCTGCCTCCCTGCAGCCCATGGAGGGTAACAGAGTGCAGAGATCCACCTGTAGCTTGTGGAGGAGACCCATGCTGGAGCAGGTGAATGCCTGAAGGAGGCTGTGAACCTGTGGTAAGCCCTTGCTGGAGCAAGTTCCTGACAGGAACCTGCAGACCCATGGAGAGAGGAGACTGACACCAGAGCAGAGTTCCTGGTAGGACTTGTGATCCAGTGGGGCACCCGCACTGGAGCTGTCCCTGAGTGGCTGGACTGCACCCTGTGAAGAGCAGCCCATGCCGCAGCAGTTCATGGAGAACTGTCGCCTGTGGGAAGGACTCATGTTGGAGAAGTTCATGGAGACCTGTCTCCCACGGGAGGGACCCCACACTGGAGCAGGGGAAGGACCCCTCTCCCTGAGAGCAGAGGCAGAAATGACGTGTGATGTACTGGCAATCGGCCACATTTCCCATCTCCCTGCACTGCAGCGGGGAGAGGAGGTAGAGTTGGGAAGGAGGGAACGGTGGGGGAATATGTTTTTAAAGTCTGTTTCATTTTCTCATTATCCTGCTCTGATCTTGTTAGTAATAAAATCACTTTATTTCCCCAAGATGAGTCTATTTTGCCCATGACAGTATTTGATGAGTGATTTCTCCCTGTCCTTATCTCAACTCATGAACCTTTTGATTTATTTTCACTCTCCTGTCTATTTGTGCAGGGGAGTGATAGAGCAACTTTGGTGGGTACCTGGCATCCAGCCAGGGTCAACCTGCTACATCCTGTCATCAGCATGGATATGTGAAAGCAAGATCCCATTGAAGGAAATAGGGGTTCTAGGTTATAACAACTCTCTGCTTCTCAGTTTATATCTAAAATACAATTTATATGTAAATTAAATGGTTTCCTACAGCTATGTTGCTCTCAGGCAACAAAATAAAGGTGGTGGTGCCTTCATTAAATACTCTACCCAAGGCAAACACATGAATCCAACTCTGTCTAATTCTGAATTAATTTTCGATGACTTGTTGGAATGTTGTTGGCAATTGTTGCCTGCTTCATTTTCTTTTTCAGTTTGAGTGCTTGAAGGGTTTACCCAGCTGTGTGTAGCATTTTTGTTGTAGCTTTGCAGAGGCCTGGTGAGCACTGAAAACAGCTGCAAGTGCCAGCAGATACACCTTTTACACAAACTGTTTAAGCCTAGGAAAGTACACCTGCTCTTTGCCTTGAGAATCTTTTCCCCTCATTAGGGTGGAGCCACCACACTCCAAGTCTTCGTGCATGCATGATGTGGACACAGCCTTCAAACTGAAATGAAGTAGACCAAATCCTGTGAAATACACCTGCTCCTTTCCTCACAACCCAGTAACATTGCCTTTAACCATGATTACTTTCAGCCATTTAATGCAACTGTAATTATCACACAGACAAGGAAGATATGCCAATAAATGTTAAAATCTGAATCCGCAGGAAGTGAGTCAGCTCAGGTGATGAGAAAGGACTCTTAGGCACATTATGGCTATCTCTGACGGCATCACTTCTATGCTGCCTTGCCAGCGCCAGGGATCACTGAGTTGAGAAGCATTCTTTCTGGTTTTAAAAATTTGAATGATCTTAACTCTCCCTGTCCTTGATCCCACGTGGCTGAATGAAACTGAATTTGACATTCTTGTGAGCAGCACCATTGTACTTGGACAGGGCCAGTGGTGCCTTGGGGCTTTAAGTCCTTTTTAGTCTGGTCACACTAACATCAATGTTGCTCCCAGTTTCTACACCTTCATTTTTTCTCCAAGTTACTGACCTGTTTGAACCTTCTGTTTTTCTCAATCCCCAGTTTCCTGATGCTGATCAATTTTTAGACTGCAGCCTCCTCTATGGATAATAAATACTAACAAGGCTAGTACAAATTTCTGACATGCATAGGTTTAAAATTTGTTCTGCTTTCTAAGATGTGATTCTCAGTTATGAAACAACATTAAATATATCACTTTTCATTACTTGGATGACTTCCCATATTGACTTCTAAACCAAGTTTTACCATTGCTGAGATTTCTCCCTCCTGAGTGACCTTGTTTCAGCTGGGATAGAATCATAGAATCAACCAGGTTGGAAAAGACCTCAAAGATCATCGAGTCCAACCCTACCATGGTTACTAGACCATGGCACTAAGTGCCACATCCAGTCTCATCTTGAAAACCTCCAGGGATGGTGAATCCACCACCTCCCTGGGCTGCCCATTCCAATGCCTGATTACTCTCTCTGTAAAAAATAGATAGAGATAATGTCTATGACACTGAACTACTTGTTTAAGTGTCTGAAGCACCTGCTTTCGTTATTACCATGACATTGTTTTGGTGCATTTCTATAAGGATGCCAACATCTTTACCTAACAGGTTCAGGTATGCTTGTGTGATCTGTGCACAGACCAACCCATGTCCAGGGTCACATGGAGCTCTCTTGCACTTCATATGCCAGCACAAATTTACACCATGGCACCATCCAGTATCTTTTTGCTGCTCAGAAAATGCTGCCTTTAAGCAGTGCTCTTACCCTTGTTATCAGGTATTTTCTCAACCCCTCTGCCATTTTCTATATCTTTTCAGTCATTTAAAAAGGAAAGCTCAAAAAACTCTCCTGCTGTCTGTAACTCCAGGGCAAGGTGTGCTGCACTCCTAGACTTTGTTCATTACAAAGGCCTAATTCCTGCCCATAGTGAGAGCCCTGCTATCCGACAGGCAATGGGAAGATAACTTACTACTGATGTGTGTGTGCTATGTTGCAGTCTAAACAATTCCTTAAACTGATGGGGCAGGGTAAAAAAAGCACTAACCTAAAGGAAAATCTGACTCTGGTTTCTTTTCTTGAGTCCTCCAGTACAGATTAAGGATATTTGCTCATCTTTTCTTTCCCTTGCTACATGCTCTGCTTATGGATGTTTCATCTTATAAAATAAAAACCTAAGCAGTTAGGAGAATCATCACTTTGTTCATATAGATTTCTCTTCTTCCTCAATATGTGTAGCCCTCGACACATCCTTCCTGGATGATTTCAGGGGGGATTTCTCCCCCATAATCAAATTTTTCACCTAGCAGGTACTGTTAGGAAACCTGATGGGATAACATTTTGTTTACAAACATTTTACAAAGCCACATCTTCAGTGTGTTACAAATAAGGAAATGGTACTATGCAACAGAGTAAGGAAAATGCAAGGCTGTTTCTTTGGTGAGAAAATGTGAGTTAAATAATGATGGAAGCTTAGTTACAGAGTGACTTTGTCTTTGTTCAGAAGCAAAGAACACCAATACATACAATAGACAGCTTGAAGCAAGTTATTTCCTACCTACTGGGTTTTCCAGCCCTAGAATAGTCTTACTCTAGTCCACTTCAAATTCAGGCACTTCAGGTTTTCTCTTAAGGATGCTCTAGCTGATTTTAATTTAATTTGGATTTTGCTAGTCTGTCCTTATCAGCAAGAGTCTGATGCTAGAAAGCCAGGCATTTGGACCTCTGGTTTCAGCAAAGGATTGCTAGCTTGCTTCAGACTATCAAGTCACACAAGAATGGCATTGCCTGTCCCAAATTGTGACCTGCATGTATGTCACACAGGTGAGACAAAAATCAACCTTCCCAACAAAAACTCTTGGGAATGATCTGGTTTTGGTGGGAGGAGATGTTGCCATTGCCTGACCTATACTGCCATTCATTTCAAGGAAAAAACAGTGCAGGAGCTGCTGAACAGCAGGAACTGAATCAGAATATTTTCCCTCACTATCAGAAATATTTGATATACAGTCCTGTCAGAGAGAAATGGTGACCACATATACCTACAGAACTGTCTATACCCCAAATGAACAGGTGTTATTTCTATACAGACTAAAGGCAAGTGGGTGAGGATTGGATACAGATATACACCCATCACAGTTTACAGACACTTTTTACCCATATTAATTCCTAAGTGTGAATTTAAAAATTCACATGATGACACTTTCATTTAACATATATTTGGTTGTATCTAACATGTAACATATCTGAGGAAGTTTAGACAGGTGGGGATTGGTCTCTTCTTCCAGGTAACAAGCAACAAGAGAAGAGGAAATGGCCTCAAGTTTTGAGAGTCCAGGGAGGTTTAGATTGGGTATTAGGAGAAATTTCTTCACTGAAAGGGTTCCCAAGCATTGGAACATGCTGCCCAGAGATGTAAAATCACTGTCTCTGGTAGTGTTCAAAAAACATGTAGATGTGGTGCTTGGGGACATGGTTTAGTGGTGGGCCTGGAAGCATTAGGTTAAAGGTTGGACCTGAAGGTCTTATAGGTATTTTTAAACCTTAATGATTCTGATTCTAACAGGACAGCTGGAGACTGATGAAATGGCCCGGTATCTTCACATGTTTACACAATTCTTTTCAACCATAACTGTGATTTATATTGTTTCTGAAGCTCTACACCTCTTGTACTTACTCCATGAGACATTCCTATCACATGGCAATTAAATAATCTTAGTTTGATGATTCCCACAGGACAGTAAGTAACAAATTCAATGTTGTAACATTAGTAATTTATAAAATACCTTCTTTCTATCTTTCCAAATAAAACTGGAAAAGAAACCTTTTATTGTATTGTAAGTTAAATGCCCAGAAAAGCTCAGACTTTAAAACTATGAATACTGACTGCTTTGCTTCTGCAAAATGCTGTTCCTCTTCACTTAAAATGATGCATTTAGGGCCAATTTACTTATTTAAAAATGCTATCCCTCACTGCCATCTAGTGTTAATGGTCCAGACTGTCAGGGATTTACAATTACTTTTCTGCCGTTAAGAATTAAAACACATTTACATTTTTCAAGTTTGGCCTCATCCTGAGAACCTGGGCATTCTTCTTTCCACTGACAGAGGGAGCTGCAGACGCAGCAAGCAGCAGCAGTTATCTCAGAGGACCCGAACAGTTTGCTCGCAGGAATAGAGTTGGCTTCACAGGCCACAATGCAATTTCGATGACTACAGTTACAGTTTTGCTTTCTTGATACTGCACAGGGAGACACAGCATGCTTTGCAGCACACATTCCTCATACCCTCGTTGTCAAGGGAAAACTGGAGACATTGGTATGCTGCAATACTTATGCCATACATTTCTCTCCACCTGGGTGAGTGAGACTGAGGGTACACACCAGATCTCAACAGCACAGGTAGAATGTAACCCAGAGGCAGACTTCAGGACTGGTCCTCTGGAGCACACAGGAGTACATCTGCAGACACGGTCACACAGCAGTGTGCATGTCTACGACCCCAGTTTGCTGTTTGCATGAAGGAGCCAAGTGCTTACTGAACTAGTACAGTCATGCTTAAATGCAAAATGCCTCTCCAGAATCCAGAACACAACTTCAGTTTTAACAGCCAACGTCATCAGTTAAAACTGGTGTGGACTTATGCTACAGGATTCAAAAGTATCAATGAATCTTGCTGGTAAACAAATTCCAAACACTTTCTGAATCTCTACATATGCCATTCTCCATGTGAGAGTAAGCAAGAGTTCACTTTAGCAAGCATAGTAGAAGGGGCAGTGATAAGCCTCTCCTTTCTCTGTTTTACCAGGCAAGGATTTAAAGACTCAAAGCTGGGATAGACCAGTTGAGTGAGAAAGAATTTTCCCTACTGAACAACATGTCATCCATGGCAATTTTAAAGCACAAGTCTCACTAATTTTCAGTGCATCTTCCTGTGTTTTCTGAAGACTGGAAAAGTTCTATACAGTGTGAATTACCTTCTGGGAGTTACATTTTAAATGAACAGGAATCATAATTTCTTTACTTTAAGAATCAAAGTATATTAAGTTCTCAAAGAAAATATCTGAATTAAAAAGCAGACCACAGAGCATTACCAGTACATATAGTCATAATTAGTTTATTAGCACTGGTTTTGAAACAAATATACTCAGGTGCTTAAACACAGTTTAATTCATGTTTATTTCTGCATTTGATATATTAATGTATATTACATAACGCACTGAATATCCAGTAAATAAATAATAAAACCAAAATGCAGGTGAAAGTAGCAAGGTCAGTTTTAGGTTATCAGGAAAGCCAAAATCACATTAGCAGTATAAGAACAGCAAGTTGCAAATGACTAATATCAAACACATCATGCTATCATTGCTATATGCATGCTAGTACAAATGATCCCTCTGAGAACTGCATACAGTTAGCTAAAAAAAGAAAACAATTTTTCTCCTGCATTACAACTTCATGATCTTTTATTTCTTACCTTTCAGGCCTGATCCTGCAGTCCTTACTCAGCAAGACTTCCAATGCACTCTCTCAGGTTAGTTTCATACTTTTTCTTTTAGCTGCATACAGCCCATTAGTTCTCTCAAAACACCTGAATACTAAATGACTAGAGTCTGAGTTCTAAAAATTTAGAAATTCTAAAAATACTCGTAACAGAAAATAACGTCATTACACACAGACCTAAGTGTACTAGGGCCAAATCCAGGAACAGATCTAGAAAGAAGCCTTGGGAACTGTCAGGACAGCAAGGCTGGCATCTAGTGAGTTAGGCACTTTCCTGATTAGCCAGTCACTTTTAGGATTACACTTTTGGATGTAGACATCTTCTGATTCCTTAAATACTGTTTTGAGCACCTGCATCCTCTTTTTGGATCTGGCCTTTTTTTATACTTGAATACATGATGAATCACATTAACATTATGCAAAGACTACAGGAGAAGTGATCCTAAAATAAAACAAAATGATAATACAACATGATATCACAGCCATGTTTAGAAGAAGCTATTGTTCTTTTCTGTGCTTGGGTTAGGCACACTTTTTTTAACAGCTTTTAACACTGTATCCCATTTACTATTCTTGTGCTCTAACTGCCTTTTCCTAAACTTATGCTGAAACAAATCATTGCTGTCTTCATCCTCAGCCTCTGACACTATCTCCATTTTTTGGATAATCAATTTAATGAGGTCATGTTGCTTTTCCAACAATGTCGATATATCTTTGAGCCTAACAAAACAAAATGGAAAAAAAAAGTATGCATATATCAGGCTCTGTCATTTGATTTTAAAGGATATTTAAGTAATTACACTTACAGATACAAAGATCTGACAGTACTTAACTTCACCCTTCTGCTAGCAAAGACTATTACCTGAAATACATTTAATTTTTTAAGCTGAGGTACTTCTCTAGGTTTCAGGAAAGAGGATTAAAGAACAAATTCCTGGTTCTCAAGAAAAGTAACTTGCTATATACTTAAGATAAGAGCAACTTCACTCTCAAAATAAAATTGTTGACAGTTCTATCAAAAGTATTCATTAATGACCTATTTTCTTGTCTGGCAAGAAGAAGGGCCAGACATTTAGTGAATCTCCCAACTACTTTTGCAGCATGTGAGAAATACTGATGAGGCACTTACTGATCACTTTCAAAGTGCTATCCAAAGTGCAACTGATGCAAATAGTTACATAAGTTAGCATTACACATACTGAACACAGTATCCTATCTTTCAAAAAACAATGAAAGAAATGGAAGTATCTAGAAACTGTCTTCATGAAACTACCAAGCAAATCTACTTTTCAGAATGACTAAACTCACAATATTACAGCGTGAAATATACATTGTGACTGTAAAGGTTCTCTGTGAAGAACAGTTTGGGGCTTCTTTAAATGTAGTTGGTGTTTTTATATTATTATTTTTTTGTCTTTTTTAGCAAAAAGAAGTTAATACATCTTAAAATACATGAAACTCACAAGAATAAAAATAAAAATAAAAAAAATCTCACCCCAAACCAAAACTCAAAAATATATACACTTAGCACTGATTGCAACTAGCTGCAGTAGGAACTGAACTCTGGTTTGAGTTCTGACAATAAAAACATACTGGCAAGTCAGCAAAATTTTTCTAGCCAATATTTTCAGAGCAGTAAATACAACTCTCCATGATGAAATGACCACATGTTATTCTATTTCAAATAATTTTATAAAATGATAGTTTTCTTTCCTCTGTAGGAATAGAATCAAACCAAGACTATTCTCTGTGCTGGTTTCTAATACATTGATGTAGTACAGATTTGAAGAAAGACTTGCTAAAGTCAGTTGTTTGCCTACATCTGTAGGGTGTATTCTCAACCTTCTCCAACTCTTACTGAGTCTGTCATGCAAAAACCCAACTCAATTGGAGTCTGCCCAGGGAGGCAAATGTTTGGGAGATTTTTTTTAAAAAAAAAAAAAAAAAAAAAAAAAAAAAAAAAGAAAGAAAAAAAAACCTCCAGAGAAAAAAGCTGCAAGGAAAAGTGAGACAGAGAAAAAACACATTTTTCTAGCTGTACATTCACAGAGGTCTTTTCTGAAACCATTCTTATGGATGGATATATTGATGAGTTAAGACATGAAGTACAAAGAATTCCAAGGGTTTGGGAAACATTATTTGTTCAAGGGAGAATCAGGACAGCAGTCTAATTTTGGGGGAATAATCTGGTCCTATTTATCACAGGACCAGCGGAAAGTCAGTAGCAGATTGTGTGTACTTGCAAACCAATTGGAATTACGTCACTCGTGAGTTTAAAATAACCCTTGAAAACTTCCACAAACAAATCTCTAATTCTGAAATGAAAATGCATCTTCCCCATTACTTCAGTTTACTTTTACGAGCAACAAGCCTTGCTGGTTTTGGCTGGGGTAGAGGTATTGTTCTTCACAGTAGGTATCATGGGGCTGTGTTTTAGATTTGTGAGGGAAACAGGGTTGATAATACAGCGATTTTTTGTTAGCGCTGAACAGCACTTGTACAGCATATCAAGGACCTTTCTGCTTCTTGCAGAGCCTCACCAGCAAGGAGGCTGGGGGTGCACAAGGAATTAGGGTGGGGACACAGACAGGACAGTTGGCCCCAACTGACCACTGGGATATTCCATTCCATATGGTGTCCTGCTCAGCTTATAAAGCTGGGGGAAGAAGAAGGAAGGGGGAGGACATTTAGAGTGATGGTGTTTGTCTTCCCAAGACACCATTACACATGATGGAACGCTGCTTTCCTGGAGATGACTGAACACCTGCTTGCCCATGGAAAGTGGTGAATGAATTCCTTGCTTTGCTTGTGTGAGAAGCTTTTGCTTTATCTATTTAACTGTCTTTATCTCAACCCATGAGATTTATAACTCTCAGTGTTCCAATTCTCTCCACTGTCCCACCATGGGGAGTGAGCAAGCAGATGTGTGGGACTTAGTTGCTGGTTGGGATTAAACCACAACACAACCCTGTACTCTTTCTCTGCCATGGGATAAAAAATATTTCTCTATCATAGTAGAATTTTGAAGGCAAATGCATTACAGAACATAAAATACAAAGCTGCCATAGTAAAGGAGCTTAATTAAGGACACTAGATACATGAAACTTTACTTTTTAGGTGCATTATGGAGCTTTAGAGCACTTTTTAAATAGGAGTGTGTTTGTGATATTGGTTCTACTAATTTTTACATCAGTAAAAACCCACAAAAATTACCTGTATTTCTGCTTCAGAACTTCCAGTTCTAATGTTGTATCAGTGCTCTGTGCATATGTGGTAGAGTCCTCACACCCAAAGCAATACTGGAACACGCTCTAAACAAAACATGGAATTAAACTGAAATAGATATTATAGTCTGATAATAGATTAAAATTCCCAAATAGGTGAATTGTAAATCTCCACGCAGTGTTAACACTGGAACGAGTTTATGTTATGATGCTATTTTTTTATACATGAAAACATTTCCTAGCAATGTTCCCCAGGGCCAGTCATGTTTAACATCTTTATTGATGATCTGGATGTGGGGATTGAGTGCACCCTAAATAAATTTGAAGTTGACACTAAGCTGGGTAGGAGTGTTGATCTGCTTAAGGGTAGGAAAGCTCTTAAGAGAAACCTGGTCAGACTTGATCAATGGGCTAGGGACAACTGCATGAGGTTCAAGGGTCCTGCTGTTGGGACACAGCGACCCCAAGCAGTGCTACAGGATGGGGGAAGGGTGGAACAAGAGTTATTCTGCAGAAAGGGACTTGGGGGTGCTGGTTGAGAGTGGCTCAGTATGTGCCAACAGTGTGCACAGGGGGACCAAGAAGACCAACAGCATCTTGGCCTATATCAAGAATAGTGGAGCCAGCAGGACTACGGAAGTGCTCATCCCCCTGTACTTGGCACTGGTGAGGCCACACCTTGAGTACTGTATTTAGTTTTGAGCCCTTCAATTTAAAAAGGACATTGAGGTGCTGGAGAAAGTCTAGTGAAGGGAGACATGGCTCATGAAAGGCCTAGAAAACATGTTTTATGAGGAATGGCTGAGGGACATCGTTTTTTTATTCTTGAGGGGTGACCTCATTGCTCTCTACAACTAACTGAAAGGAGGTTGTGGTGAGGTGAGAGCTGGTGCTTTCTGTCATGCCTACAGTGAGAGGACTAGAGCAAACAACTTTAAACTGAGACAGGGAAAATTCAGAGTAGATATTAGAAAAAGTTTGTTCACTCTTAGGGTGGTCAGGAACTGGAATAGGTAGCCCTGGGAGGTGGTGGAGTCACCATCCCTTGAGGTGTTTAGGAAGCATCTGGATCTTGGATATGGTTTAGAGATTACAGTGGTAGTGCTGCATGGATGGTTGGACTTGATGATCTTAAAGGCCTCTTGCAACCATGATGAGTCTATGACTTGCTTAGGAAAATATGTTTTATCTGAAAATTCAGTCTACCAACAACAGCTGAAATGAAAAGCAAACAAATGAAAGAAGAAATGCCAAAAGGGAGTACTTTTATTTTCTGTTTGAACACCTTTTGCAGCTTGTCTCAGTTAAGAAAGTTAGAGATGACTGAGAATTCAAACACTAGTTATATCTGAATAAGGATGCACTCAAACTGATTTTTCACTAACTTTAGTCAAGGTCTAATCACAATTCCCTTAATATTAGTTACTGATTGAGCCTTATTAATGCAATGTTCCTACCAATGTGTGTGCAAAGTGGATTATATCACATTTTGGTAAGAATTCTTCACTCTAAGATTCACTATCTTACCATAAATCCACAGTATCTTGGTCTATTGGGATACACAGTGATTGATTCCTGGTCCACCCGACTTAAGAACCAAAATGGTAGTTTCTTCTCTAAGTTGGTGTGAAGATTAACCTGAAAGTAGTTTTGCATTTAGAATAAAATATATTCTTTCAAGATAAAGGCATGTTATCATGTGAAATTAACCATCATGTCATTATATTCAAATCATTATTACTAGATGTCAAATCTCAGAGGACACTCCCCTGCAGTCAGTGCTATAACATTTGAACAGTCCAGCCCAGACACTAAAACTACACAGTCATAGCAATAGTGAGCATCTTAGCAGAATTAATTATTCCACATAGATGTACACTCTTATAACTAAAATGGTTATAAAACTGAGTTAGCTTTTGTGTAATGGCTTGAAGAGCTCCTTAGTACACTGTGGGTTGCAGTATAGCATTACAGGGAAGAAATGTTCAAAAGACAGCCATGGGTTTTAATACCAAACAATAATGGAAAAGAGAGTGGTCTTTCTCTCTGAACTTTTCCTACATCCTTTTACCACATCAGGACAGAGTCCGTATAGATGAAGATGCCAGTGGAATGCCTGTGAGAAAAAAATTCCTTTAGGCAGAAACAAGTGTCTTATATATGAGTGCCTTTTCAGGCAAAGCTACCTTTCCAATCATTCTCAAACTGCTGCTGAAATACCAAACAGATATATCTAAAAGAACAGGGTGTACAGTAAGCCTATTGCAGACAACTACAATCCCGTTAAGTATACAGAAGATGACATGCTTAATTTCATAGTACTGTGTGAAGCTGCAAGACAACATCCTTCCTGAGCATTCTGTTGGCAAAGAAATACCAAAACAGGAGAAAAGCTATAACCACTACAAGAACTGCCTTTATTCCTCTGCTCTAGTCATTTGTATCTCTAGTAAAAGACCTATCTCTTTGGAGGAGATATTACTCTAAAAGAGAATTATTCAAATAAGCTTGAACTAAGCAAGTATACCACACAATTTAAAGTGATTACTAAAAGTTATTTCTGAGCTGTTCTTGTTCTTCGGTATTCTGCCTATGCACGCCTCTCCTTTTCAGGCTCAGCCACTAGGTACTCCCTGAAACATTTTAGAAAAAGCAGAGCCAGCAGAGAACATAGGCAAAGCATCAATTTTATGAACAGTCAGTTCCTCTCACAATACAGACTTAGAGCAGAACTTCAAGGAAGCATGTGGACAGATGGTTTCTAAGAACGTTAGTGAGAAGTAATCTTCATTCTTTGCTTGACAGGTACATATTTGTGTGTATTTCCAGTTGTGAAAGTCAACTTGATCGACAGTTCACAAGAAAAAAGTATCTTGTGAAAACGGTGTGCCAAATTTATAATTTCTTAAAATGAACATTTTATGAAGCTGTGCTATTGCCCTAGCCCCAGGACACATGCCAGCTGTAAGGACTGCACTTGCAAAGGTGCTTTGAAAATATCTAGGATGCATATAGTTTTCAACAGCATATAGGTTACTAAACTCTTCTGATTTCAATGAAAATTCTGTTAGGTGTGAATGTGAAGTTCTTTAGTTACAACTGGTATTGCATAGTAACTCCTCAACACAGAGACCAACATGAGCCTTCAGTACACCACAATGAATCTGATTGTCCCTTTCGATTTCTGTGTACTTCAACCTTCTTTCCATGACATAAATTTTCTTCTTAAAAGACAACTCTCCAATTGCAAGCATTGCATTAACTGATTTTGAAAATCTGTTGTTGGAACAACTCAGAATTCCTTGAAAATTCTGTTTACTGTTCAAGTTCCTTACAAATGCATTTGGTTGTATATTTCCTTGATAATGACTCACATGACTGAAAATGAGATTCAGAATAGGATGTCCACGTTCAGAAACTTGCTTCACAGAGATACTGTGATGTTATTTAGAAATGTTGATGTTAAATCAGCTAAACGGTGTGCTAACAATGATATATACTTCCTATACTTGGTGTTTCTACTCACCTGCATTGCAATCCTTTTGAGAGCAGCATATTTTTGTACTTCAGCAATGTCCCCAACTGCCAAACCAATCTAGAAATACCATGAAAGATTTCATTATCTATTTTTTCATAATCTGTGACTTCAATTGTATTTCTAATTCACATTTAAATAAAAACAATACTCTAAGGTTAAATTAATTTTTTTTGCTTGAATTTTAAAACATTTTGTACATAGGTGGAAAATTTGTGCCAAAAAATGTAGAGACCTTTTTTAATGACAACTGTCTGTCTACCAGTAAGGCACTAAAGGGCTACTTCAAAGATCTGTCAAGAATAGCATCCCTTCTTTTTGATTCTTCATGACTTCTGTAAATTAAGAAACCTATTGATCTCTATTGAATAGGATCATGCAGCAATAAAAAGCTTTAAAAAAACCTGCATTGTTTGATTTTTATTGTTCAGTTCATATAAAAACTTGATTTCCTAAAAAAATAAAAGACTTTCAATAGAACAGAGCTGAAGATGTATTAGATATTTTCCCCCTTTCTCACCGTTATCAGGCTTTCTGACTCTTTCTGTACAGTTCAGGCTTGCTAGCTAGTTCTAACACTACTGCTGATTGCTGTTTTGTGCACAATGAAGATCTGGGTTTGGGCTTTTTATTTTTTATTTAAAAAAATCTTGTTAGTGCTAGGTTATGATACAGCAAAGGACTGAACAAAAATCACTGGATTTATCAAGACATTAGAATAATACATTGCAACTCCAATTCAAATTCTATCCAGTTACTACTTAAAGATATACAAGATAACCCTGCAAGAGTGAACTGTGGGGGAAATACTCAGAACAGTAATCTGGAGGGAAAACGAGTCAGGAAGGCAATTTTTTAATATGTTACTGAAAATATCAATTCCATATGCTCGAACTCTCTCTATACCTGTGCCTAACCACTTTTGTACATTAATAAGTAGTTTACTTACTAGCAAGTTCATAAGAAGGATTGGAATAAGCAAGGTAAATATAATGAGAACTGTGTAACTCAGGAATGGATATGGTAATTCACTGCTTAGTAATGGATCAAGGAAAGCATCATGGTAATTAATGTCTCCCAGCATCATTGCAAATGTCTTCATTACAGAAAGCAGAGGTGTGCTGTAAGTTTGCTGCAAAACAGAATAAACAGCAAAATCAACAAAAAAACCCTAAATGATGAAATTTGTAGATAATGCCTTGAGATACTTTAATAAAAGATCATATTTATAATGATAAAAAATTAACTATGGGATTCAACTAACCTGTGAACCCAAAAGGACAAAGAAACTCAGCCCAAAGGCCAATATCAGGAAAAAGAAAACAACAGCAATCCGGATCAAAGTCCTCAAAATTTCCCAGAACATCACAACATAGATGCCATAGTTTTCAAATCTAGGGAATAAGAAAAGATATAGAATCACTGTCATTGAAACATTTAGGTTGTAAAAGACTTTTGAGATAATCAACTTCAACCATTAACCTAGTAATGCAAAGTCTACCCCTATGCCATTAATTAATGAAGTTGAAGTCCCTTATAGTTATCTATGTAAGGCTGCAAGTAATCCTGATTTTTCATCTGACAAAAGACATTTTGCTTCTGAGACATTTTGAGATTGTCTGTTGCACTTTCACATCTAAAGAGTGCAAGTGGTCCTGCTTACAGCAAGCCTAAACCACATAATCTTATATGTTAATGCACTAGGACAGTTTTCAAGGTAATATTTTTCATGGAAAACCTTTACTCTCTCCATATCCACAGGCAACACAGTACTGTACAACTGTTGCATTCAGAAAAATAATATGAAATTATCCATTTTTATTTTTCTGCTTCTCAAAGCAAATTAGCAACCAGAACAAAGGACAACTGGCACCATAATCCATCTAGCACCCACATCCCTGATTTAAAAGCTTTCACTTTTTACAAACTATGAAACATTACATACATGTAGATTTGTATAATACAGCATATAAAAAACAAGCAAACAAAAAGAAACACTTTGCTGAGGAAAAGAAGTGCAGTAGCATAATTTTAGGACATCTGTGTTTCCAACAACAGTTTGTCACCTGTCAAGCCACTCCCATTCTTGGCTAGCACATAAACTAGATCTCAGAACATGAGTTGTCTTAAGGCAGATTAAGTTACTTTTTCCTCCAAAACTGAACATGGGAATTTTTGTTCTCTGCCAGACCTAGGGACCAGGTGATTGTTTTATGCTATAACAGTAGCAACTGTGAAAATCCTTCCACATGATTTTCACCCTGAAACAATATGTGCAAGACTGAACAGATCAAGCTGGAAGTAAAGCAAACCTGATCTTATCCCATTTATTAGGCAAAATTCCATTGCCTTCAATGGAATTACAGATTGCTTTGTGAAAAGACAGCCTGAATGAGTTAGAAAAATCATGTGTAGAGTTCTACCACATGAAAAATAGGCCAGGGAAGCATTTCATCTAGTAGCAGAAGGGAGGTTGGGCAATCATCTGTTTACTTTTTGCTGTTTAGGTTCTGCCCTCATTTTTACCAGAGCAGGCAGGACATGCCCATTCATGAGTCATCTTAGGTCAGACACAGGTAGGACAAGGTTTGCTGTGCAGACAGTACCAGACAGATACTCTCTTTGACGTTAACTCTGTTTACAAACCTTGTCCTTAAACATCTCTACTACAGTAAAATGATCCTGAAATTAATGAGCAAATGCTGTGTTTGTCAGTGTGCAAAACCTCATGGGCGTGCTTAGTGGGTCTATACAGTAAGAATTACACGAGCATATATATGCAGTGTTATCATATGCAGTCCTGCTCAGGCACAAATGTGTTTAATTTATTAGTCTTAAGCACTACACCCACATCACTTTTTCCCTCCACCCAACTCTCCTGCAGTTCATAACTCTTGGACACTATTGTACTAGTGACAACATTAAAATAATGAATGGCAATAAACAGACCTAATGTCAACTGAAGGAATAATGTCAACCATTATAATTCTTTTACCAGACACTAGTGTAGAGAAATGGAGTGTGCCATCTAATATGCAAACCAATGAAACAATTTACCTTCTCCCAGGTATTAGTTATAAAAACTGACTTATGCCTCTTATATCTGAAAATATTAAAAGTATTTTATTGTAAAGCACATGAACAATTTTTACCGTTGAAGGTAAAGCAAGAAGTTCATCCAAGACAAGTATACAGCAATTGCTCCACATTCCCACTGCAAATGAGCTGGTGTATTAATAAATAAAGAAGACACAAAAATTATGCTTGTAGTATAAATTGTCCAGTCCAGTAGATTGGAGTAATCCAACAAATATTTCAATTTCTAGGATTTAAGAGAGACAGATACATATTTACAAGTCATGCATCATTAAAGGACTGAATTCAATACACTGTTTAAATTATCTTCTTACTTTTAATCTTGTATAAGTTTGTATTTCTCTTTTAATTAGGGAAAAATCAGACTTATATCACTATCATACAAACTGCTCTGCAAGCACAATATTTGGTTAATGCCTGCTTCTCTATGCATTTACCTGCTGAATCAGCTGAAATATTTCTTTGCAGATTCCCAGTAAACTCATAATTAAAACTAAACACATACACACCCTTGTGAAGTATGAGTCCTGAAACAAAAACCAGAGCACAAAACAAATTAGAAATTATTAAATGAACATTCATTTCAGCTCTACCTATTACATATACATTATATCGCCAAGTTAAAAAACTGTTAGCTTGCTTCACATAAACTTCTCTAAATTCTATTTTACTAATCCTTGTCTTGTATACAGTATTTAAGTAATTCAAACCAAATACGAAAGTTTGAGTATTACTATGATAAACAGTTGTTGCGTGGCTTCCTTATTACTATTATTTGCATCTGGGAACTGAAATTGCAGGATCTATGCCACATTTTTGGTATGTTTTGCCACTGGGTTAACATAAAGAAAAATGTGTTCTTTGTAAATTCCCTATTATTGTATCTGGAAAGTCAACAGAAGTCTTTTGAAAAATTGGAAAAATCCTGGCGTCCATATATGTCTGTCTCCCTTCACCACCAGTATAGGCAAAGACAATTCTGTTGTGAAAAGCCTTCTATTGACATGGATAACAATAGTGAATGCCATCTTCAATAAATAACTTGTAGAATTAATTCCCCACCTGAGGGGTTTGTTAGCTCATAGGCAGACCAAATATTCGTGACACTCTTCGGCAGTGCTGCAATACACATCTGCACCTGCCCCATCGCGTCGTCTATCTTTTAACCTGGATTAAGAGTACAGCATATGCTCTGTAACGCTGTGATCCCTGCAGAGATGGCATTCCTCACTCCATTCCCATTACTGGGTCATTACAACACTGTCTCCTCCAGCACATGGCATTTCACATACACTGCTGTTGCTCTAGTGTCTCAGGCAGCAATTTCACCTCTCCTGTTCAGCACACTGCTACTCCATCAGCTGGCATCATTCCTCACGGAAGGGCAGAATTTCCTCTTCCAGCTATGCTTTTTCTACCTAGTCTCTGGTGATTTGAGGACCTGGGTCAGTCTGAGCTCCTTTCATTCTCCTCTCTTCCACTGGAAAGATGAGCGAGTTAGCAGAGCTTGAATTCTTGAAGTTCTGCTAGTTCTTCTGGCTTTTGAATCTTCGAGAATTCTGCATGTACTGGGCTGGGCTGCATATATGATTCTCCAGTTTTTTTCATATATCAGGATATCCTCACAAACCTTTTATATTCCTTGAGTTTATTTTATTCCATATTTTTACTAGCATATCCTTTTTGAGTTCCCATACCAATTTTAAGTCTTTTCTGTCATGCTAATCCTTTTTCTTCAATATTAAGGAAATATTCACTTCAGGGAACAAACTGAAGTAGCCATCTACCAGGTGTGAATTTTTCAAAAAAATATTAAAAGTAAGAAATGAAAACTGAAAATTTTCTACAAAAGTTGCTGCTGAATGTTAAAAAATATACACTTCAATTCTCTTTCTTAGAGTTGCTAGATCATAAATCAATCCAGGCATTATTTAAGTAATAGCAACTTTTTGCTACAAAAATCCTAAATATATTTTGATGAGTAAGAAAAGTACCTCATATTCTAATGGTCTTGCTTCATAGAGCTCTGTTCCATTCAGTGGTCTTCCTGGCTGTATGTGAGTGACCAGAAGAGTCAGTGGGATGAGACCGAGAGAATATATGCCTAAATTCATTAGATGTGCTCGAAACCCATAGGCCATCCTTGAAAGTGAGAATGTTAAAGTTAAAACACACCACAAAAGTAGAAGAGCATGCATTCAAAGGTAACAGCCAACTATGTCTTCAAGCTGAAGAAATAAACATTTCTTGGAATGTCCCTTTGTGATCAGTATGTTCAATGAGATTTACGTGGAAAAAAGTGTATTTGCCATTCTGAAACACTGCTCCTTTCCTTTCCTTCTTAACTTGGCAACCCTATTATATACCTTTGCAATAAAGAGGAAACAGATAGTAGTTGTCTTTGTCATGAATATCAGAGAAATCTTTACGAGATGCTAAGCTACATTTTATAATATAATTATAAGCACATTCTTAACATGATTATGAGAGGTTTATGGAAAAGACATTTGCTCAGTCAACAGTATAAATATGTACATCTTAATAAACAACTTTCAGGCACAATAGCCTTTATCCTGACGTAGTATTATATTTTGTGTACATGAAAATAGACTAACCATTTCATAAGCAAATATTCTTTACACACAGGGTGACTGAGTAGCTCCATGCGATTGTGACGTACCATGGCCTACAAAACAAGAAAGCAGAGGGATCAAACTTAACTTGTCTAGGTAAGCAATGTGCTTACAGAACTGGCTAGACCACCTTCATTAGCGTAATGAAGAGAAAAATGTCTGTAGGATGTTGCAAAGTTCTTTTGTTCATGCACTCTGGCTCGAAGTTATTACTATCTTGCCTTCCCTGCCTGCTAAGGCATTCAGCTTCTCTACTGCTATTTCAAGCTTTAAAAAATTTGATGAGTAAGAAAAGTACCTCATATTCTAATGGTCTATTTCAAGCTTTAAAAAAATTGTACAGACTATTGGTTACCCTACTTGTGAGACCAAGCTTTTCTAGCTACATTTAACAAGAAAATACTTATTACTTTATTATTAGACAGTATACCAACTCTAGTTGCCAACAGGAAGCCCAAAAAGCCAGTGTATTAAGCCATAAAGTTTGTTCTGTAAACATTTTCTGACAAAGAATGAGAGAACGGACTGGCAATGTGAAAGAACAGCAATTAGCATATTCAAAAATCAGTTTTGTCAGGCTTTTCAATGCCTTACATTCCAGTGCATGGCCACCACAATGACTGCAGTATGCTTTCCTGTGAGGTACTACCTGCACATATAGCATGTTTTCTTGAAAAATTCATAGTTGTTTAAATAAACTAATAATTTTTATCTAGATCTAAAAGAAATTTCATTTATTACTGAGTCCATAAGAACTTTGGCCCACACTTCATTCCAATATACTTTTAACATACAGAGCTGTGGGATTTGGAAAAAAAATATGATTAAAAACTCAAACCTCTTGAGTTTATCTAAAGCAAGAGAGCAGGGAATGATGTCAGAATAAAATGAGAACTTACATTTAAAGTGGCAAGTGGCTCATAAAAAATATCTTCACCATCCTTTGGTTTCCTATTAAGTGTCAAGGGACACTGAAGATATCTGAAGTTATATTCAATCTGTATAACACACGTACAACAGCATTTAAAAGTGATGCAAATGATAATCTACGACTGAGCTAATGTTCTTAATATAAAAAGACTATCCTTTAGACAACAAAAGGCATATTGTGTCAAAGTAGTAAGAACAGTGATGTTAACAGTCTTTGTTAGCTACTATGTCAGTGAACATATGCCATCAAGATACACATCTGTGACTGTAAGATGTTTAAACAAAGAGACATTTTGGATTGTAAAATAAAAAGTGCATATTTCTTCCTAAAATGTCACAGTTTTAAAGGATCATTCTCATAACTGTAATTTGTTTTAATGTTCACTTTGAAGAAAAGTTTGTATTTAAAAGTGATATGTACAGTAGCAGAAAATTTGCAAGTTTTCTGTTAATGATGTGGACACAATCAAATGTATTAATTGATAAGGTGGTTTTCAATATGGTTTCAAAAGTAACAAAACTGTAGAACATTCATGCCTCCTTAGCATTGTGAAAGCAATCTACTGCTTAAGATTTTGGACATCAATTTACAAAATAAAAGACAGACATTGGCCTCTGAATTTCTGAGGACACTTGTACTAGTTATGTCAGGCATGCTTTTGATATGCATGGATATTGTCTTCTGTCACTGCTATTTTGAAATACTCATAACCTCCGATATCCAGCTTGATTACAGGAATTAACAGAGCAAAGATAAAATATATGGATTGTGGAAGTTTAATGTTCTATTCATTAAAACACATAAGAATGAAGATTACAGAACTTGACCTTCAAAGCCATTTACAGTCCAAAGGATAAAAAAAGATCAGTCCTGTATTTTCTGTAAAGATCTGATATTCATCTAAAAGTGTATCTTACCCCAAGAACTTGACATATACATTAAAGTATACATATTGTGTATTTTCCCAAATTTTGTAACCACTTACATAGAAGTCTCGACTTGTCTTTTCCTCTGAAGACTCAATTATGCAGTTGTCCAACACCAGCTTTGCAGATGAACAGAAAAGTGAATTAAGATGATATAGACAACATTCAACAGAAAGAATGTGTTTGGACCAGAAGAAAATGACCTTCAAATACAACAGTCATCTAACAGAAGAGATGATTGAATCGGATTTGATGATTCATGTTTTGAAGACATGAAACTCCAGAGTTTGCACATAGGAGTCAAATATAAACTATGCAGTTTACAAGGCTACATGCTAGTTTACAAGTGTCAAGTGTGATCTGTTTCTGAATATATACATACCAAGTCGCTTGCTATTTTAGTGAAAAGCATTTCTGTAGCATCATTTAGCTGGGAGGGTGAAAATATCTCAGTGATTTAGAACACTATTATCTTATGACTACCATCACATTTATAAGCCTTTTTATATTACTTTAATACTCTTATAACTTCTCCAATACTGAATAAATTAAACTGGACAAACTGAAATTATCACTAAAATACAATTAAATCAATTTGTCAATTTATGTTGTTTCTACTTGGTAATAATACATACTAGTGAGGACAGCATCAGAAAAAAATGGCAAATGATGCAATGTAACTAGGGTTGTTTTGTGCAGTTATTTTTTTAGTATGTGCAGAAAACTTACTTTAAATGAATCAGGAAGATACTCAACCATTTCCAGCAAAGGACACTTATTGGCACTGGAATAGTGAGAAAATGTCACAACAGCTTCTTCCCATCTACAAAAATTGTATAAGAGAATGGAAAATGAGCTAGTTGCATCTGCTGGAAATTAACAACTGTTAGATTATTGGAGTTTTATTTAAGATATTATCTTGAAAATCATAATATGCAACAAGTTTACACACCATCAAATGGAAAATCAGCTGTTTGAGGAGTAATTGAGTAACATTCTGCATTCTTCTCTAAGAATGATTCAAGTTAAATTCTGTTAGCAGTTAAACAGAAATGTTTCAACTATGCTAAGACCTCTAAAAAATGAAAATGGAACTAATTCTGGAGTCTTGGGATACAAGATTAGGCAAGTAATAATAAATACAGTAAAATACTGTCGATGTTCCTGTTACTCTTAGGCAAAGATATGATCATTAGGCAATGGTACAACACTTTAATCCTGAAGAGGGACTTCACTATGTTGTAATAAAAATATTCTAAACTGCAGCTGAACTCACACATTATTAAATATTTCCAACATTTAAAAAAACAATTTTAAATTACATCTCTTGAATGGTATCTGCTGTGCTCACATACTGTTTAAAATTCTGTAGGTATTGAAGCAATATGTGAAAGTCCAAAATTATTTCTAATGGCTCCTATAAGATTTTTCTACACAGAATCTGAATACTCGATGCGATATGAAAAACGACATGTCACATAATTGAGGTCCATTACAATTAGGCTGTTTTTTATTTAGAATAGAATATAGCCTCTGGAATTTTAAACTATGTACTCAGTTTTACTTATTAAATGACAGGTTTTCAGAACCTAATCTCGGTTAAAAAAACAGAACAAAGCACCCTGGCAAAGAAATTCAAACAGCATTTTCTGCATACTTTACCTTTTGTGCAAAATGATAGCAGACACTACGTCTTTTCTCCTGTTGTGTATTGCTTCATGGAAAAAAGAAGCCACTGCTTTGTTGAACAGAATTTTTGCGCCATAGTCAAGAAGTAACCTTACTGCTTTTGCATGTCCCTCTCGTGCAGCCAGGTGCAGAGCTGTGTTCTGTGCAGGTAAGCAGTACAGCAGCACATGAATAATTAAAATAATAAAAGTATATTTCAGTGCTTTCCCACATTGAAAACCCACATGCTTTTCTCAGTTGCAAGTCCTGAATACTTTTACTAGCAACATAAAAAATTAGAATATTGTCAGAGGTTCTGATAGAGAATATAGGCATGGTCTTTATTTTATGTCTATAGCTACAGACTTGCTCAATCTGAAGAGGAAAGTAAGCTGTAGGTCTGAAAAGCCAATTCACTAATATATTTTAATTTTGTAACTAATAAACTGCAAGTCACAAATAAGTAAAAATGATGATATTTATGGATACAGAACACCCACATTTGATAATCAGGAAGAGAACCATCCAATTATAACCAGACGTGTTCATACAAACAAATCTGCAAGAAAATATGTGGGCACAGTTTTACAAGTGGAACAGTATTTTTCTTTGGTATTTTCATAAAAGTAGGGCAATGAGAGGTTTAGGAATCAAGTCACACTAAAACTGACTTTTGAAAGCTGCCTGAGTACACCTGGATTTTTCTGAGGGAAATTTAGTACAAAGCTTTGGCTTCTTATTAATTTATAGGCAAGATTTTTTTCCTAATCTAATAATGTTAAATGTTTTCAACACCAATTCTCAGAGAAGTTAGCAACACCTTCTGTGTTGGAAACTGAATAGTTCTTTAAAATGGCCACCTTATATTTTCTAACATGTTAGGCAGGTTCATACAAGAGGCCTCCAATCCAGGACATGAATTCTGTCTTGGCCCAACAGACACTGCATTTGTTCAAACTCCTGAGCAAGATAGGAGCTGTATGTGTTAGACAGCACTGTGCAGAACAGATGGATTCAAAACAAATGTTAATCAGCTATAGCTGATATTGAATTTTTTAGAAATCTGCATAAGTTCTTTAAATTACCAATGTCTGTACTACATTGTTAAAATATTCTTGCACTGTAAAGGAGGCAAGAGGAACGTGTGTAACATACTTGGTATTTTATGTTTTCAGTTAGGCTATTCACATCTTTTTTGTCTCCCACTTAAAAGAATCAGACAACAATTTCAGTAATCACATATTTATCCAAGCAATGAACTCTAACAGTGGTGAAATATAAAGGCATAAAGTCTGCCACAGGAAATGAAATATTACACATGTAACGCACAGTGGAAAACTACTAATAGCCTAGCATCAATGTTTGGCCTCAAAGTGAACACATACCCCTTCTTCATCCACTCTGTCAGTACACTTCACATTAGTATCCAAAATGATCTGCATTGTGCGAGTGTATCCTCCAAAGGCAGCATGGTGCAGGGCTGTCCAGCCTTTGTAGTCACTTACATGTAACAGTATAAAATTAACAATGATAAATTAAAAACTTTTTATAAAGTTAAAGTAAATGTAAATCCCTTCTCATTGGATTCAAACCTCTTTTCTTTGGCACAATTATTCCAGAGATGTCCAGGTCTTCTGTCAACTATTATATGATGATCAATGCACCATTCATAAGTAAAAGGTTCAACTCAATAAAACTAGGGTGTCCCTCTTTTCATCTCTCTCTATTCCTAGATACATCTGGATTGCCCCCATTTTCTTCTATCATGCTTGAAAATGACACAAATGCTGGCAATGCAACGTGGCATAGATCATAGCTTGAAAATGACACAAATGCTGGCAATATTCTGTTACTAATACTTAGCAACGTGGCATAGATCATGGTCACATTGTGAATATATAAAACATTATAAGTTCACAAATCTATTAATATTACTTCATCTTAGTCTAATGAAGCTCATAGAACATAAGAGGACATTCCTTTAAAAATTACCAGATTTAAGTCCAAAATAAGCCCAAATACATACACACATACCTGCACCTTGGAACAGGACTCTCAACCTTTGTTTTGTGGCTTTACAGGTGTGAGCCTAGAAGCTTTTTAAAGCTGTTAATGCCCTGAGGATCTGAAAGCAGGACTTAACTGTGCAAGGCAGCCTGTGCAAGGTATGCCTGTGAACCACCAATCCTAAGAAACCCTATTCAAGCCTCTAAGTGAAGCTGAAGTAATTGTAGTATTTCCAAAACCACATTTTTATCCATGAAAATGTTCAATAATCTTCTCTTAGTTGGATTGAGAGAAACCTCACTTTCCCCAGCATTGGAAGCCTTGCTTTATAGCTAGACAT
This sequence comes from Acanthisitta chloris, assembly GCF_000695815.1. Lineage (NCBI taxonomy): Eukaryota > Metazoa > Chordata > Aves > Passeriformes > Acanthisittidae > Acanthisitta > Acanthisitta chloris. The sequence continues at coordinate 17,033 of NW_008665354.1, read as the reverse complement.
GATTCTATGTGTCAGGCTGAAGCAAGACACAAACAGGCTGGTTTAACAAATATTTTGTGACTATGCTATTATACTGTATATTTATATTTGTGTACATTAATACATCAAATATTTTAACATACTGTATTTGGATTTCTATTGCATGAATTTCCCAGCTGATGGACATAAAATGTAGGGTGATAGTTCTTTTTTGGCTTAATGAATGGGAACTGGTATACTTACCAGAGGAAAAGGGCCCCTCTCTTCAGAAGAAACTGAACTACCTTCTCATGACCATTCTGGGCTGCCAAATGAAGAGGAGTCATACCCTTCTTATCACCTTCATTCAAAAGTCTTGTGTCCTTCATATCTCTTATAAGTCGTTGACAGGTATTGATGCGTCCATAGCTTTGCAAGATAGATATAAAAAGTAATGTCAAAAAAATAGAAATGGGAACCATGACATGGATTCCATTGCACAGACTGCATTACTAACCTGGCAGCAAAATGTAGTGGTGACTTCTTGTCCCTGCTCTTAGAGTAGATGGAAACGTTGAGGCTGAGTAAATTATTTACAGAGAGGGCCACACCTTGTCTGCATGCATAATGCAATGGAGTGCATCCTTCATTATCTTCATCCACTACAAGATTTTTAATATGTTCCATCTGTTACCCCCCCAAAAAAAAACAAAAACAAAAGCACAGGTTTACATCTATATCACTAATGTTCCACAGCTTCTAACAGCTTGCAACAATAGCATTAATAATTTAAAGCAGTATCTAAAAATAGGAAACAAACTTTAGGAAAAGTATATTTAGGAATAATGAGCATTTAATGTCTTCTGATTTGTGGGTCACCATGTTTTCAAACAACTACTCTTCAAAGAAACAGGAATTTGACACTTTGCACCCTTCCTGCAACCCATTCATAGTACAATAAAGGAAATTCTTCTTTGCTTTCATTCCATCATAATGCTCACTGCTGGCAGCAGAAGGCTTCTACAGAATGTAAAGGTAGGCTATAGTCCATATTCAGCAGCAAAACATTTGGCTGTCAAAACTCACCAGTTCACTGGTTTACAGTGTGAATTTATTTCCCCTGTTTCTCATAGTATAAATTTATTTCCCGTTTGTCTTTTTCATCTGAATTTCCCTGATTTTCCTTTGTAACATCTCTAACACTATCCTATGTTTAAACTTCCTTAAAGAAACTAAAAGCCTCCTCCCATGGTCCAATCCAGTTATTTCTCTGAATTATTAATATGACTGATAATCAGAAAGCCAATGCAGACAACTGAGAGTTATCACTCTGTTTTAAAACTGATTCACTACATCTGCTGAAATGGGCAGTTAAATACATTCTGCGTTACTAATCAAAGCTGATTACAGATTTCAGCAGATGTTGTAAGATCCGTTGTAGTCGATTCACATTTAAAAGGCTGTTTCTGTAGCTCTGGAGGCTAGCAAACAAAACTTGTTCAAGCAAGCTTGGGCTCTATCAATATGTGTGCTTCACCTCTACACAGCCAAATACAAATCTATGTTTGAAATCTTTTTAAAACCAAATTCAAGACTTCATTATGGTCCAGTCCACAGAAAGCTCCTGCAAAATATACTGTAAGCTATTTAAATCCTAGAGCTTGACTGATTATGAGCATGTTCCCTAGCTTTACTGCATGCAAGCTAGGAAAATAGAAGTGAAAAGTTCTATAGTTTATTGCCTACCTCTTGAGCTATTCAATCCCCCAACAGCAAAATAATTTATGGGATTATGTTATTCCTTTGCCTGGCAATAAGAAAACTGTATTATTTGCTTTGAAATGGTTTCATGAGAGATATGTACCTCTTCAAACCATTTTTTGTTATACTGGGCTACTTAACAAGCGCCACAAACTTTTACAAACATTCCAAAATAAAATGGTAGTTTCTTTTTTCTTTATGTTTTCCTAGTAAGGGTAACAGAAAGGCATACACTGATGCTTACTGTACCTGCAGATATTTCTCATTCAGATGTTGCAATCCTCCAGGCTGCAGTACCGTCAAATGCAAGAAATTCCGACCAAGATGATCCTTTAAGCATACATTTGCTCCTAAATAAATATGGAAATAAATACCAGCAACTTCAAAACTGCTGGCCCCTGGCACTACATGAAGATGTTTAAGACAAACGAACAAACGTGTTGATAAATCTATAAACCAGCAAATATTCTTTCAAGTCAACATTATAAGATATAATTTTACTTCAAAAAAACCCCAATCTCTACTGACATTCAGATTTCATCATTATCTTGTGTGCATGCATCTTGCATTTCATTGCAGCACTGGGATTTATATGGGCCCTTATATTCAAAGATGCTGAGCACCCACAAATCAAGAGGTGATTTAAAAATGCAGATAATCACCTCTTCTAATCTTTAAAGTTGCAATCTTGCTACAGTTTCAAAACTTACTTTAGGGTTTCCTTGCAAAATCAGCTGTAATATGACTCACAAGGATATACAATAACAATCATTTGCTTGCACCAGAAGTGTGGCAATTGAAAGATACAGCTCAAACATTTTCAAGGCGACTGTGATTATAAGAAATCAGAGGTAATGCTTGAAAGATGAGCTTTAAGATTGATTGCGGGTACAAAACATAACTCTGTGCAAGTGGTGCATTTATTCTGCAGTTCTGCTTACTTTGTGAACTGCAAAGGAATACAGGGATGGACTGGCAGTGCCACTTTGAGAAGCATGACACATGGCACACTCATTTTTCTACAGCCTGTTCACTCTGTAATAAAAAGGGTGAAACCATCACACTAATTCTTCCTTTATCTCAGGGGATGCAACACTGTGCAGCTGTTCAGCTCAGCTGCTCCTGGACTGGATGTTGAACTACTGAACTGAAATCGAGAGGGAAGTTAGATGCAGTTTTAACATGTATGAGTCCACTCAAAGGAAGTATTTCATGTGTTTATATTCCTTTTTACCTTTTGAGAGCAGTAAATTCACTATTTTCCATGATGCACAGGAAGTGGCCAACAGAAGTGGGGATCGACCTTCTATGTCAACGCTATCAATATTAGCCCCCTGCAATGAAGAATTTCAAGTCTATTGTGAATAATAAATGAATGAAACTTTATAATGGTACTTCCCTTTATAAACATAGCAGAAATACAGACACACTTAGTAATTCCAGATGCTCCATGCAAGTAATTTCAACAAACACATTACATCTCTACATAAAACTAGTACATTTTCTAACTATCAGCCACAGCCCAGTCATCTATATATAAGAATTTAGGTGCCTAAATAACAGTGGCCTACTTCTAGGTAAACCGAACACACCTCATGATCTTTCATTACAGTACCTTTTGATGCACTTAAATACCCCAAATATAAAATTCTAACTTGCAAATAGTGGGATTGAAGCTATGGAAAAATGTGAATGATGTGGTCTTACCTATCAAACAATTACCAGAACAAGACCTTTCTGCACATCTACACTATAAGAACACTGTTCAAGGAGCAGTGCATCCAGAGATTAGTATAGCTCAATCGGCATGTAGTTCAATCTATCTTAATTTTCTATTCTTCATCATAAGGTATATAAATGAAGTCAATTTTAACTCCAAAGTAGCTGTATCAACAGCGGACATATTTTTGTTGTTTTGTCTAATTTTGCATTAGATGCATATTGCCGGGCCAATATGGTCACTATGGTCATAGTATCACCATGATGATAATAGCAAAATACTACAATGAACATAAACAGATCTATCTAAAAAAATCCCTCCAGCGAAGAATAATGAAGAGACAAGCAAATGAACCAATGAGATGTGTGTATATTTTATGATGGTTTAGATATCATTTTTCTAGATATTGAGCTGCAAGTCAAACTTGATGAGCTGAACAAAGTACACAAAAAAATCTATATTATTTCAGATAAAATACAAAGATGATTGAAAAAAAAATCAATGGGAGTTTTTCTATTAACTTGAATCATCTTTGTGTCCAGTGTTAATTCAGGAGAGAATTAATCACAATCCTGAGCAATATTTACCTTCTAGGATGGCAACACCTGTAACGTAGTAATAAGAAACATTTAATAAATGTACAATGATTACTTTACCATGGTGAACAGGAAGTTTCCAACATATGTTGATGAAATATTTGGGATTAATACATGTGGGACCTTTTCCCTCAGTCACCTTTCTACAAGGTCACACAACCTCTTAAAAATGTTCTTATTCATCAAAGAAAAAGACCTTTTTATCCAAGTGTCTCATTCATTTCAATGAATACAGGCCAGCAATTTCCAGTTCCTCACACAATATTTAATCACCTTCCTTCCAGCTAACATACTTGTTCAGCAATGAAATGAATCTGGCAGCATTCATAATTACTCATCGCAGTAAGGAGTAACTTACATATTGCCACATATTTACCACATTTATGGCACAGCTGAATTAAGAGTTTATAAATTTAGTTTCTGAATTCCATTTACCTTTGAATTTCTAAATTAATATATAGTAATATATTTTAATTAAACATATATTAATTCAAAAATAAACATGCCAATCTTGTAAATATAAATTAGTATTTATACCAATATAATATTTAATTTTTCTTTTAGAGAAGACAAGAGAAGCAAAAGAGGGCAAAGGAAGTGAAAAAAAAAAGAAAAAGAAAATGTGAAAATTTACTGCTTATTGACTTTGAATAAGCACAATTCAATAAAAAAAAATCCAGTAAACTCAGGAAGCACCAGACACCTCAGTGCTAGATTGTCCACTACATAAGAAAAAAACATCTAAAAGACACTAAGATACTAGCTAAATCATGACAACTATCTGATTTTCATGTCTCTATAGTTGTGTACATAACTTGCAGATACAATCACACTATTTGCATGCACAACCCAGACCCTGTACACCTAACTGTCAGATGAGATAATGGCCACTTTGACGTTATTGTTAAAATCACTGTGGTTAAAATGCTTAATTTGAAAGCCAATTTCTAAGTATTTCTTTTAAGCTATAAATCTTTGAAATGTTTAGAGATTGGGAATATTGATCCAGGTCTCTGTCTATTCCCTTTTTTTTCAGGCTTTGGTTAGCCCTCAGTTATGTCAGACCACTGCTGTACATCTCAATAAAACAATAGCATGTGTTTGGTGCCATGCTGTGTTGAGTCCAAATGCAAAATAAGGAAAAACTCTGCAAGACACATATGTAGAGTTAATTCTCAGTTTTTTGTGTAGCACATTGAGCTACAGCTGACAAAAAAATGGGAGCAATTTAAATGCAAACAACACACATAGTGTGCCTGGACAGCTCTGCTTAACATAGGTAGTCTCACCTTTTCTGTCTAGTACACCTAGATGGAACATTGTATCTGCTTACAATGTCTCTCATTCTCAGACACAAAATGCACAAAGAACAAAATAAAGGAAGTAATCACTGTAAGTTAATGTGCATGAAATGTGAATTTTTAATGCATAAAATAAATAAATGTTGTTATTTACTAGAACTAGAAAGCCATTCTGAACTGGAATTTGCTAGTCCTTTTAAGCAGTAATATTGCTGCACATTTTCTTTTTCACCCTCATGTACACCATAGTATAGGCAAAACTTAGTGATCTTGCCAGGACTCCAAGGGAGAAGACAGCACGGATTGTACATGTTGCATCCTGCTAACCCCAGCTAACATATTTTGATCCATTTTGACAGGACAAATTAAAATGGTTCTAAAGCTTCAAAACTGACATACTTTACACGGAAAGCCAAACAAACCCTCAGCATAGGTTCTATGAAAGATGCTAAAATAGTCAAATAGCACACAAGGAATAAAGGTTGGTGCTTAGCAAATGCAGTGTTAGAGATTTTTGTATCATACTTTGTGCACACAAGCCTCCACATGCAAAAACTTGTGCTTGAATTTCTCAGGTAATAAATTCTGTAGACAGGTTTATTTGGCAGACAAGTTTAAGCAGTCAAACCTCACCATTTCACATCTGAATCAAAAATAAGCACATCTAGTTCTGACTAAATCCAATCCCTGTGCCAGAGTTTCTGAGAGAAGCAAAAATGTATGTAGAAGAGAACTTTTCTTAATAGAATTTTCATGAAACGAAGTAAAAACCCTAAAGACATATAAAACAAAAAAGAAGCCTGATGACTTCTGAAAATTTTCTCAGCAGAGTGGGGCACATAATGATTATGTGAGCCTTAGTTTAATTGGCACAAATGGACTTTGGGACCATAGCCAGTAGTATCCCTGATAACATTCCTTTTCTTTGTCCCTCATAATTATTCAGTGAAGAAATATAATCAAACTACACAGAATAAAAAATGTTTCAAGATCATGCACAGACCTCAATATATGGCTATGTGATCCCAGAGCAATCATATGTACATTCTCTAAAGAAAAGATTTATTTCTGGAAAAAATCAGATTAAATTCAATCATGTTTAACATTTATTTTATATTTCATATCTGAAAAGTGAGGGTGACGAGATCAGTTCATCCTATTTGGTAAAAGATGTTTATGAAACTTTTCTGAGTAAGGAAAATGGAAATAAAAATGCAAGGTTTCATCCTCTGTAACTGTGGGATGCTATTATGGATACATAACTACTGCTGTACTGCAACTGTCAATTATATATTATGCCCATCTGAATAGCCTATACCTGCAAACACATTCTCCTCTATGAATTTCTCTATGCAGACCTGTAGCAATAGATAACAATAATCTTTATAAACATATTGCTTGATTAAACATTTACCATTGAAATCAAATACTCTGCCAGTTCATAATGATCAAACAACGCCGTCCTGTGAAGAAAAATGCAGAAATAGAGTAACATTAGAAAGGACACAGACGTTTCAAGCCAAGAGCAGCATTCTTCTCTATTGCCTGAATTTTCTATTTTCAAATGAATAAACTTAAAAAAGACAGAGATATAGCCTTATTACGTAATTCTTTTTAATAAATTGGTTTGATCTTTGTCCTGGATTTTTCTTTTTAAACTAAGTTCATTTGAATTAATGCATTGAAAACTCACTATGAGAAACAAAGACATCATTGGTAGCTCAACAGGCATTTTACCAGTCATTTCCTATGTCAGATCTTTCAAACAAGGTCAAAATTCCATACATTTCAGATGCAGTTTGTCCCAGGCATATCTAGAGCCTCAAATTCATTTCATTGCTCTGAACTTCAAAAGTAACTTGCCATATATTTTGTGTAATAATGGCAGCATGAGGTTAAAAAGGCAATGGCTAGACGTGTTCTGACTGTGGCAAGGCTACTTGAAAAAGTATGAAAAAATTAATTGGTATAAATGGAGCAGAGTCAGTAACGTTAATTAAACATACTGATAAATTGTTGTGATTTGCCAAAGATATTTTAAAACTGTAAATGCACACAAAAAATTCTCAGGTTTTATTCAACAGTAAGGCATTGAATTATACATTACAGGAAAAAATGGTCAAAGCAGGAAGCAAATGCACACAGGATTATATATTACAGGAAAAAATGGTCAAAGCACAGTAAATGCACACAATCTAAATGTTTTCAGGCATCAGACCTCTGTTAAATATTGCGTCTCAATAAGTAACACAGAAGGACAGTTGCAAGGTTGTACTGTATCTCAAAGATAACAGTTGTCTTAGCACTGTAAGAGGTAATAACATCGGGTGTACTATAGTTAGAACTGATTACTCAAAAGACGCATTTCAAAAATCAAGTCATGGTTCCAAATAAGTAGAGATACTTCCATTATCTATACTAGACCCCTCCAGCCAGGCATAAATGCTGAAAGCTCCACACACACTCAAAACAAATTCCAATGTGACTGAAGAGAAAGCAAAGTCATTTTATGAAATATTTATATAGAAACATGAGAGTAGGAATGAGAAAGGATCAGTTCCTGCCTGTGCTTCACTGCTGCTTTGTTTCTCAATAAGTTAAAGTTCCTATTCAGTTTATATTCTAAGAGATTTGGGTGACTTTCTGCCTTTCTGATTATTCATGATAATTTTTTTTCCTGTTTCACCAACACAGGGAGAAAAAGAGTGTCGTTCATTTCAAAAGCTTTTTCCAAGGACAATAATTTTCATGGCTATGTCAGCCAGTTATCTACTGAGTAGAACGTGTGTCTGCACTATTTTATTTGGTGTTCTGTCATCACTTTGTCTTCAATCATGTTCTATTGTGATAACATTTCCAAGTGTACCCAAACACTATCTTAACTTTACAACACACTCCTCTTTTAATGTCTTCAATTATCTTTGAATCTTTCCACTTTATACTGTGTCCAAAGAACAATCATCTCTGCTGTCTCTGACATTCTACTAATTATTTCATACTGTAAAACTTCTTGTAGAATAACAGGCAAATTATTATACTTAAATGCAGTTGAGTCATATCTTTCTTGCAAAAAAAAAGGATAGATGGGGAATGACATTATATTCCATAGAGTTGGTAACCAGCCCGTTTAACTAAGTATCTTTCTGCTAGAAAAGACTGAGGATACTTCACAGTCTAGTTAGTGCTCAGGGTTCAAGTGGAGCATGCGAGACTGGAAGTCTAGAGGACTGTTACATAAAAAAATGCCATCGGCAATTTTTAAGTCATAGGGTACTAACATGTCCTTGTAGGTGACCAGGGGAAAAAATAAAATTCTTTTATATGGTTTATATTATTTTTCATTAATTTCCTGGAGAACATCAGCCCATAAGATGGGGGAATTTCTTCCACAACATCAGAAATTGTTAACAATTCCAAAAACTTGTTCTACTACTTACTGGAGTAAATTTTCAATGCAAACTGTTGGTGACCATTCCTTGACATGGTTCCAAGGTAACTGGAACTGTTTTGATTTTGGTAACGGCACCATAATATTTAATATTCTGTCCAAATTACTGACTCCTTCATATTGTACAAAAACCATCACCCATAATATGGAGAAGTTCCACGTCATGTGGAAGCATGTTCCAAAGTATATTATAGAAAGTATAACTGGATGCAGAGAAGAACTAAGAAATCATGGCTCACAATTTATAGTGAAGTCTGGCAGAGCAGCCTCCTACCTGTGAAGCAATGTTTCCTTATTCCCATCTACAGCGTCAATAATGGATTCCTCACCAGCATAGGATGACATCATTAACTTTACAATCTCGGTTGCTCCTTGAGTGGCAGCAAAATGAAGTGCTGTGCATTTTTCATTCTATAAATGGGAAAAGAAGACAATATTAAAATATTTAAATCTCAACAACCTAACTTTCAATCTCTTAAACACACTAGTGGTCTAGCCCAGGACTCATAACTCAAAAATGCCTAAATTTTTATGCAAGTAATGAAGCTTCAGTCTTTAACTAAAGTAGTAGAATTCTAAAGAGATTGTAAAGATCAGAAAAGACTAAAGAGATTGTTTTAAAAGATTGGTACAAAGTTTCTTATCATTCTATGCCAAGTCCCTAAGATATGAGATGAATATACTCTTCATAATTTTTTGTGGTTTGTTAAAAACCAGACAGATGCAGCACCCTTTAATATAAGACATGAAGCAAAGGAAAGCTACAGAAAACCATAGGTAGGCCAGTACAAATGAATGAGGAAACAAATGGGCCTATATAACCCAGAAAATGCATTCTTTTAGAATGTCATTTACTTCCTTAAATGAAATCTTCCTTAGAAGCAATTCTTCAATCAATTTTTCTGCAGGTCAAAAATAACTTGGTCTAATATATTATTAAACTATTATAAATTAGACAGTCATAAAATAATTAAGCAATATATAAATGATTAGAAGAGTATTTGCCAAAACAGGATTTTATTTAGTTACATGAGGCAAAACAGCTTTGATATATACCTGAGGATTTTGACTTTTTTTTTATTTCAGCCTTGCAAATATTTTGATTAATGATAGATAATTTTAGAAAGATTTATTTATGGATGAAGACAAGCACAGACCCTTACATCAGCAGTGCTACACCCTTATAGCAGCAGTAGTATCATGAATTTGTGTTTGATTACAAAGAAGATACTGTAAAGGCCAAGGGAAGGCTGAGGATAAACAAGAATAAGAAAGGGTCAGACTGAAGAATCCACTTCTGGGAAGGGATGATCCTATGTAACTTGAGCAAAGAAACTTCACATTTTGCCTAATTTGAACTAGAGACTGGTTTCCATTCACTACTCCCTCAGCTTTGCATTGGAAGAGACAATGAACAATGACTATTTGCTTATCCTTTTTTCATACCACTCAGAGATTTAGAGATACCTAGGTTATATCCAAATTACATTTTGCTCCACTGTTTTACCTGTTTTAGATCAATTTGGGCTCCAAATTCAATGCACATTTTAATCATTTCGAGGTCTCCACTTTGAACTGCCAAATGAAGTGGACTGCACTTTCCATTATTGGTAAAATTGATGTGGGTTTTAGCAGAGTGACCCAATTCTTCACCTGAGAGAGGAAAATAAATGGAATTTTTTAAAGCAAGAATGATATAACAGAAAATATAAAGGTTTTCAAAGCAAGTAAAACAGTGTGTGGAATAATATTCTCCCCTCTCAAAATATGAACCTGTCATATCTAACAGTGGATGAACACATTATAGAAAGCAGTGAGTTTGCTGCTGCAGTCATACAAAAGTTGTGAGCATGAACTGCTGATAGGAATAACTACATTACCTTCTTGCAGGTTCAAACACAATTATAGGTTCTTGTGTTCACAGATCTTCAAGAACAAAAGCAGTAAATTGGTATTGCCACATTCTACTCACTGCTTAGGAACAACATATTTACCTTTTTTTAAAAGAATTTCCATACATGTTTTTGCACCTGAAAATGCAGCTGCATGGATGGGCATACATCCTGTTTTGTTTGGTTTCCATATTTTCCCTCCATTTTCAATCTGAAAAATAATGCCTCAATACAGCTTAATGACACACAGAAAAATTTGACCAATGAACACACTATTACAGATATAGTCTCCTGGGTAGCCATCTCCCTTGTTTTAATGTTGTATATGCGTTATGAAGTTTATACACAAACATCTTTTGCACTTTATATCCATACATCTATACATACATGCGCTTCATTTTTTCTTCTCATGAGCTTATAAATCAGTTTAACTTTTTCCTTAAGTTTGCCACTAACACATATATATATATGTATGCTCTTAAAAGATTAGAGTTTCTCAGTAATCCATGCAAAGTTACTTGAATACTAGGCCCATGATTAACCTTCCTGCACTGAACAATGACAGAGCACATGAACAGACTAACACTGTATCAAGGTAGACAGAGTCACATCAAAAGATGATGGATAGTTATACCTACCAGGAGTGTCAGTGCTTCAGGATTATCCTTGTAACATGCTACAATTATAGGTGTGTTCCCTGCTTCGCCTTCCAAATTAACATCTGTACTGCTATGCTGGACTAAAATCTAAATATTTAAGAAAACATTCAGTCAATCATAAGCCAAACACAACAACAAAAGCATAGTCCATTATTTTTGTTGTTTATCACCCATAACACTTCTGCAACTTGTTCATTTTGCGTGCCAAAAGCCCACAATGCATAGGCAGAGGAGGGACAAAGTGCAGGAAAATGTAAAAATATTCAGGTGAAAAATGCAGGTAAGAGCAAACAAAGCAAAGTACAATTCTTTACAGCAGACAGCTGGGGAACTAAGCTAAACTCTGCACATAGCTGCAGAGTAGTTTAAAGTTTGATCTAACAAACTCCCCAATAATGTGAGAAAATATCTTCTGTAGCAAATTGCACATAGAGATTTTCAATTGAAATTTCTTGCAATGTCTTGTAATATTCTGTATTCCCTGGAAAGTGGCAATGCTGTGGAATCTGCTCAGCTAGGCATCTATTGGACAGTTATGTAAGATGAAGGGAGACAGTGATGAAAACAGGGACCCTTCCAGTCCTGAAATCCTGCTTCATTCTCTATGCTAACAGCTGACACTGAACTATCAGTATCATCAAGTACCTCTATGACTGCTTCCAGCATTTTTGGAGACACAAAGGATCTGGAAATTATAATGACCATGTTGCACCATATTTTTATTCCTTTGTTTATTTGACTGTCTTTCAGCAATTCCACTGAAATTTTTTTGTACTGAAGAAAGTGGCCCATTTTACTCTCAGGCAATTTGGCACTAAATACCAAAGGCGATTTACATATTTATTTAATTGCCTCTCAGTAATTTCAGTGATTTCTTTTTTTTTCTGTACTCAAGGAACTGGCACTTTTTAATGATTCTTAGGCAATATGGCAATAAAAATCAAAGGAGAATTATCTTGAACAAACAACAGAGTGGGGAAAAAATGCAAGCACATATTTAGTCAAGAGCAGAGCTGTAAAAGAACCCAAATCCAGAAGCTGATCCATTAAAAAAGTGCCATTATATCTTCGATTTTTATTGTTCTTAATTCATAATACATAGAGGTTTTGTAGAAGATGTTAGGACACTTAAATATTTCTAAAGGACTTTAAGGATTGAATACAGGGATACTTTTTTCTTTCTTTTGTTTGAATGAGCTAGGAAACGTGACAAATTTAAAGGGAAAAGCAAGTGATATGGTGTTAAGGTTGTCTTCACCTAATAAATTGAAGAACTCTGCAAATTCTAAAATTCTATCCAAATACTGCATATGAATTGAAAACTAGTTTCAAGAAAGCATTGATATTTCTACGACTCCCTATACAATTTCAAGAAACAAATGCCTCAGAACATAATTTGAAATAACATGTCTACATGAAGTTTAAGTGTTAAAAAGAACCTTTTTAAAGAAAATTCGTTGTGTTTGCAAAATTGAAAAGCATTTTCCATGAAACATAATGACTACTATCATAGCACAAATATCAGGTTTTCTATAAATCAGTAAGTTACTTTTTACTGGCTGTGCTAAGAAGACACAAAACATTTCTATAAGCTTCGTATGTTACACATCCTTCTTGCTAAACAAAGCATATGAGGACATACAGCATACATCAACACGGTCTTGGTGTTCTGCATGCAGCTGCTGTTGAGCTACTTATCAAGTGTGTATATTTCCCTGGACTTTAGACTTACCTTAACAATTTCATTATGCAGGGACTGAACAGCCATATGCAAAGGTGCCATCATATTAGAGTTAAGAATGTTTGGATTGGCTCCTCTGCTGAGAAGCAAACTAACACTTTCAATCTGGTTTTTCTTTGTGGCCCAGTGCAGTGGGGTATTTCCAGAAGAATCCATCACATTTAATACTAGGTCAAAGGAGAGAAAACAAAACAAAACAAAACCCAATTGTTCTGATTGCTCCAAAATAAAAAGTATCTTCAATGAAGGTTTAGATCTGTGCTACTGCATTGCTTTGAAGAAAGAAAGGAAAAGATTGCATGTCATGCAGTGCATTGTGTTAAATAGATTAAATATTATGCTGAATATCAAGTATTGCTGAGAGAAAATGGAGAGGTGAAACACCTTTCTTTCTTGCCCATTATATTAGATACCTTTTTTCCTCACTCCAAGAGTTACTTGATTTCCCTCTTTCCTTGATTCTTCTTTTTCCTATTTTATTTGACTTTGCATCTATTGCTTTAGAGGCTGCACAAAACAAGTGAGTGCAAATAACTGAAATAGACAACAAAGAATCGCTTGCAAATTTTAAGAAAAATAAAGACCATATCTATTCTGATTCACTTAAGAACACAGTAGTAAATCAATTCACACCAGTTATAAAACTGGTCTGCTCTTCATATATTTTGAGCTTGAAAATTGAAGATAAACTGCAATAACAATCTAAAAAATCAGGACAAAAGTTATATACCAAAAATAAAAGAATATATTTCATCAAGAATAACCTGAAATTAGATGGTCATCATTAGGTGAAAAACCCCTAAGCTTTTTAGAGCTGTTGTAGGTTTGCTCAGTAGTTTACAGCTTATCAATGGAGTCCAATGTAGTTCACAATGCTTATTATGTCACAGACACACAACATAAACAAGGACAGAAAGTCAGGCCTACTGTATATCACTACAGCTTTCTTTTTCACAGCTGAAGATGTAACTCTGAATCTCAAATAAAGTAAGACATGCCAATTCACTGCATTAGAGCGAAAATAGTCCTAACAGATTAAGGGCGACCCAAACTGCACCCATAAGCAGTGCAAACTGTGGCATAGAGTTGGAATCATATTTGATATATAAATGGAAATAAGATGAGCCAGTTCTACTTCAGTTGGATAACAGACACTTTGATTATTGAACTTTTTTCTTCTGTTAAATAAAATTGTCCATAAAAAGCATCTTACCTTCACAGGAAGAATCGTCTATGATCAACTGCATTAATTCTATTTGTCCTCCTTCTGCAGCATGATGCAGTGGGGTGGCATTTAATTCATCCACTTTTGCAAGCCCAGAACGATTCTTCTTTATGAAGCTCCGTAGCCTACAGGCACTTCCATCTGAAATAACCTATTTTGGATACAAATATTCTCATTTTCTCATTCTCCTAATAGGCAAGAATTTAGCAATGCTATAATGTGTTTCAATAGACATGCTGTCACTCAATAATTCTCTCCCAACTGGTTTCATATAGAAGTTCACAAATCTTGATCAGATTGAGCCAACAGTGAAACTCAGATTGATTTAGTTGATTGCAAAATCAGATCCAGAGGAGAAACATAAAAATAACTAAAATGGAAATAATCTTCAATACATTATTTTCTCTTCTGCAGTGAGCTCAAGATGTTTCCTCCACCATGGAAAATCTCAAACAAGCAAATTCATCACTTACATCTTTATACTCCTTCCTGCGGTGGCCATGTCAAATGAATTCAACAGAGAGGAGAAATCTTGATAAATTCCTTTTTTAGACCTTGCTACAGAGTCTGATACTATGTCCTGGGCTTTCAAGTTCAGCCATTGGGTTTCTGTGATGTTCTTTACGTCAGAGCAGCCAGTATGTTTTTTACTTTCAGCAGCATGCTCAGAGCATCCCACAGGCTACTATGTCAGTTTGAAACACTGCAGTATCTGCGCAATTATACTCCGAAAGCTGAGCCCACTGACAACTGAATACATCTCTGGTATCGTACTTTGCAACAAAAGCCCATTATGGAAACCCTTCTGATTCCTACTTTGTGATATTCTCCTAATATTTTCATTAGAGTGTTTCAAGTCCCATATTTCTATGTGAAGAAAAGTGATTAAAAAATTAATACAGTTGAACGGGGAGGAATTTAACAAACAGATATTAAAAATTAAGAAAGAAAAGAAATAAGAAAGAAAAATAATTCAGAAGAATTAGGAGGGGGAAAAAAAAGAGAAAAATACATATCAAAAGTAATGCAAACCTTCCCAAAGACATGTAAGTAAGTAAAGGATAAAAAAAAGGGAAATCCTATAAAAGTACATCTCTCTTCTCAGCTGCAAAAGAAAAGGTAAACTTTGCTCTCCAGGATCCCCCTGAGTCACAAAGACTCAACAATTTCTGCTGTCATTAAGCAAATATACATTATAGGGCAGCTCATTCATGCACTTAAGCACATGTTTAACTTCATTCAGCTTAATAGACCCATTGACTGCAGTGAGGTTGCTCATGTCAATAATGTTACCAATGTGTTTGAAGATTTAGAAGACTAGGGCCAAACAGAGGGGTAGCTAATAGAAAACACGTGATATAATAGTGGAAAGGGTATTTAGAATGACTCAACTGTCACAAAAATAAGACGTCAATTACATACACAAATATCTATACATTTCATGCACATTAAAAAGCTATTTAAAAAAACCTTATTACAGACCCCAGTATTTCCTATTTCTTCTAATATTCTACCTTTAATATTTCTTTTGATTTAGACCACATTTTGCCACTCAACATTGGATTTTTTTGCCAATGTAAGGCAAAATGTGGCATGATGACAATTTCTATCAACAAAAGTAAGATCTATCAGCCAATACAGCAGTGTTTCATTAACAGGAGAGGAAGAAATCAGCTGGGTGTTCTCAGTACTTCAGTTGGTGCAAAACAGCAAAGCAAGTTATTTTAAACAACAGCAGCTCACTTGCCCTTTGTCTAAACAGCTCTGTAGCAGCAGATCACGCTCTGGAGTGACAAACCATGTTATGTTGCTCAGGACTACAGCTAGCACACAGAAAACATGTCTGGAAATGACCTCAAGAGTTATTTAATCCCACCTACAAACTTTGACAAATTTGTTCAGCCTGTTCCTGATAATCTTCAAAGTTACCCAAGTCTTCCATCCTGTAAGCAGCCTCTTCTTTTGCTTAATTATTCTTACCCCTATAAAAGGCCTCTCTGAAGTCTAGTCTAGGTCTCCCTAGTAGCAATATAAATACATCACTTTTCATCCTATTCTTTATTTAAAACGGGAAGATTTCACATCCTTCCTGGCTGGGATTTCATTGCTGGTTCCCTCACCCTCCATAACAGTTCCAGTGCGACTAAACTTTCCTCTTGGGTCATTTTTGCTAGATGGTTTACTCATGTCTGTCATGACCTCTGGACTTCCCTTTAAGAGGGGTGTCTCTTTCTGGGGAGATGTGCCCAGGTGGGATGTGAGCCTTACAGCAGCCACCTGCATCCTCCTTCACCTCCTCTCATGCCTTCCTGCTTCCCCCAGTCCAGACTTGGCCACACAACACCAGGACGTCCTGTGCCTTCATGTGCCACGGCCAGAGCAGCTCTCAGCCTGTCTCCCACCCTGCACAGCTCTTTCCTCATGGGTCTACTGAGAAGTGAGGAGAAAGGGACTCCTGGAGGAAAGGGTTCCTGGGACATAACCTCTGTTGAGAATACACAGGTGATTCTGGAGACCGATCTCACTCTCACCCACCTCACTCTACACCTGCACCCTTCCTTTTCCCAACACCTTCACAGGAGTCCAAGTCGTGCACATTACCTTGTCCTGCACATTAATTTGTCCTGCACATTCTCTTATCCTGTACATCCCCGTGTCCTGCACATCCTCTTGTCCCGCACATCCCCGTGTCCCGCACATCCCGGTGTCCCGCACATCCCCGTGTCCCGCAC
>NW_008665353.1:0-15692 GCF_000695815.1 Acanthisitta chloris | reverse complement strand
CAGAGTAGCTGTCGGGCAGTCTGGGAGCTGCATGCGGGCTCTGTAGGGACAGAATGGGGAATAGCAGAGGGGCTGTAAGGGAGTACTGTCTGTGGGATGTACGAGAAAATGTATGGTAGGGCAGAGAAACAAGTCAACAGGGGGAACGGGACCTTGGCAGTGGGAAAGAGGATGGGGGAGCTTGATGTCTGGGGCACTTTTTTGAGCACATCTTAGAAGGCTGTGGTGTGAATGCAGGAGCCTTTCTTAGTTATAAGATCTGCTTGCGAACACCGGAGGACTAGCAATGCGATAAAGCTGGAAGCAAAATATTTGGGCAGATCTGCTTGCTCCATCCACCAAACCAGAATGGCACAAGGATATTTTGGCACCAGGCTGTTGATCAACCTCTTGCAAAACAGTTGCAGCCCAGAAGGTACATGCCGTGACATACCTCTCACCCTTTGCTCTGGAGAAGACTCCTACACATGCAGGGCATGGCCCAGCAATTGAAATATATTGATTATTTCAGTATAGATTAGCTTCATTCCCTTTTGCCATAACTGGGGAATTGAGAGTGTAAATGAGGTGAAGATAAGCAGCGGAAAAGCCAGGCTCAGAGAGCAGCTAATTGCTCTGTTACTCTAATGAACATGAACATGCAGACCTCATGGCAGGCTGCTGTGTCAGCATGGAAGTCTCCAAGCAGGGAAGCCTCCTAGCATGCGTGACCCTCAAAGAGAATAGCAGATTCACACCTTTCATGCCAAGCAAGAGCAGCCCAGCATTTAGAAAATTTGTTAATCCCAGACCTCCAAGAATGAGAGTGGTCCTGTACCGATCCTGATTACTTCTTCCAAGAAAAGGGAGACTGTAACCTTGCTGTGCTGTGAGAGCTGTAAGGTGGAGGGTTGAGGAGAGGGGATATGTCGTGGTGTGCCCAGATCACTGAGGTCCTCAAAGCTAGCCTTGATCCTTAGCTGAATAAGCTCTTCTGAGCTAAAGTTCCTTTGTCATTCACTCATATTACATCAAATTAATATGACTGTGAAGTTGGTAAGAAGTCAATATTGTATATTCTTTCAATACCCAGAAAACATAGTGGAGATATTGAGGCTTCAGTCTTTCTTGTGAGGTCGCATTGCTTTCCAGTCTTTTTGTTGGACACTTAGGCAGTGAGTCACTTGTAAATAAAATCACTACATATAGCACATTTAAAACATTCGTAAGCTGTGCCTCACTTTAAAAAATCATATTAAAAGAACTGACAACGAAAGGGGTCTTTACCACATGAAACACAGAATTTACTTGTGAGCCCACTAAAGTTTTTGTTTACTGTCTTTTTATTGGTACTATATACCAGAATTTTCTATGCAATTATAATGTAATTGGAACTCATCACTAAAAAGTTCAAGGATTATCCCTGCACTGATGTGATTGCCACAGTAATGATAGTGGTAGAAACTCACATTGAAAATGAGTAATACAGATTAGCACAACAAAAAGAGCATATACATTCAAAAAGCTCATTGTAATTCAAATCTACCAAATAAACAGTGAGTTTCCTCTAAATAAATGCTTTAAATAAACATTGGCACTATCAGAATCCAAATCTGACAGCCATTTTAAAAAATCTGTTTTCTTTATTGAGCCATTTTTATGTATGGGACGTTAAATTGCTCCAGTTTTTCAACTGAAAAAGTGACGGATTCTAGCAATTTACCACCTTGAGAAACATGGTTGAAAACAAAAGGTAAAGGCAGCCTTTACACACAGGACTTACCTACTGTCATGGGTGAAGCCCACTGAGAAGTATCTTAGGCAGAAAGCAGAAAGGACAATCAAGAACTCATATTAACAAAGTTAACATTAGACACTGCGACTCGTATCTAAAGATCATTCTTAATTTCTGAGGTGCTGAAGAAGCAAGGAAAGTTTATGCAAAATAAGCCAGATAAGACTAGTAAGTGTGTTAAAAATAAGTGCATCTAAAGTTTTCTTAGTGGGTAACACCACCACATGTTCATACCTGTCATACACTATTGCAGTTCATACCCATCAGTATGAACCCATCCTCATTTCTCACATAAAGCACCCATCCTTTTTATGAAAAGACTATGCCTTAAGTCCTTCAATAAACTACTACTCTTTATTTTCTCTATTGAAAATTTTCTCCCCTGTAGCTAAAAACATGTTTCTAATGGAGGTAGTGGATTCAGAAAAGTTCATTAAAGTCCGCTGTGTCAGAATCCACAGCAAAATTTGTCACCCATCCAAGATCTGATGGTTCTTTTGTCACTTCAATCCCAGTTCAATTTTCTTAGTTCAGTCATATCTTTCAGTTACCTCTTGAGGACATGTAGAGTTACATACTATATTAGGCTATAGTGAGCCTTTAAATTAAGCCTTCAGTTTACAAACTCTCAAACACAGAAGTATTTTTCCAAACAATAAAAAAGGTGTTGTTTTCTCTGTCCCAAGTGCAGTTGGAATAACACAGTCTCCAGTCTCCATCTGTCCTTGCAAAGTCTTTTCCTAGCCTGATTCTGATAGCGTTATGTCATTTGACTTCTTGTTCAGAAGTGTTACTCCCAGGCATGCAGGAAAAGACACATGCTCATATAAATCTACATCTCCTTTGTCCTAGAGAAAGACCATCTTTATGGGTGAGCCCTAACAGGAGATGGTCAGTGACTAAACATGTTGGAAAAGAGCTCATTTAATGGGGAGAAAGAAATTGCATGAAGAGATTATTTGTTTTGTTTTATTCGTACTTGTGGAGGCCTTTATGAGTAAGGGAATGACTCCCTTGGCACTGAGGCATAATTTATGGAAAGTCAAATTATTTCCTTCAGGGGCCAGAGGAAAGCCAGTGTAGCAGAGGAAATAGAGAACAAGGAATGTGACAACCTGAGGATATAGCTGGGTTTAGTTTTCCTCATCTCTTTCTTCTGTATTCCAGAAGCACCAGAACTGAACTTTTAGAAGAGAAAGCTAGGTAGAAAGATTGGAAAACGAATTAATTTTGTTGCATTTCTGTAGGAAGACTCACTGATCCTAATACCTAGGAAACAGTGGCAGTCAGTTTAACTGGAGGACAAGATCCCTTTGAAAATAAAGAAAATCTGAAGAGTACCTAGAATACAATGACACTTGGTTTGAGACCACTAACAGAACTAGGAGGGTTTGCCTCTTGATGCCTCAGACACACTGACTAGAATGAACCCAAGTCTGAACATTTTCTTCTCAGATGAAAACAAATACACAGAAACTTTTTCAAGATTTTTTTTGTGGCAACTGATTTTAAAAAATTTTTGCTAACTAACCATTTCTGTCTAACTTTTTCATTTTTATTCAGATCTTCTATTTCATATCTATTCTATTTTTATAGTTAGTGTGCAGCTGAGAACAATATTTTCGTAGTTAAGGTGACATGACAAAAACAAGTAGTCACTGAATTGCATGTTGAATAACATAATGTATAACAGGCCATCTTTTACTAACACAAATATATTCTAATATCATAGAACTGTGTTTTCAAGGTTTAGCTGCAAAAGCAACTCTTGCAGCTCTCCCATCTCAGCTTGGACTGACTCCCTGGCAAGAAGGAGCTCTGAAAGGGGGCTCTGTTTCCCATCATTCATTGTTCAGCATCTCAGGGCTGATACCTCTTCCTGTTTAGAATGAAAACGCAGCAGAGCAGGTGGGATCTGCACGTCAGAGGTCTGGAGGAACAAGTCAGGTACTATGGGCCTGAATTCTGTGGCCTTCTTCTTCATCTTTCCAATCACAAGTCACAGGATACATTCACCCACTCCTCATATGAGATCAAGGAGGACTTTCTGATACCATCATGACCAACCAGGCCATGGAGTTCTGTGTTCTGGGTAATTCTATTTCCCATTTCTATATCCAGATTTCATGAATAATACTTCTGTTATGGGTTTTACTTGCTACACAGGCAATATATTTCTCCTCCCCACTGCAATAAACTAACACTATGAACTGTATATTCCTAAGATTTCCAAAGCACCTAACAGTATCTAAATATCCTAACAACAAATCAGATCCTCTCCTTGAAGCTCAAGCCGTGATGTCAAGAGATGTGTAAAGGCTGTTCCATTCAAACTTTAAGTGTAAGCTGTCAGGTGGAGAGAAAGCTGTATGTGGAATAAATATGATAAAATATATGCATTCTACTTACCTCCTCAAAGAAACTGAGCTTGATTGTCCAGTATTCTTATACAGTCAAAAGTGATGCTGGTAAACAGGATTAATTTAATTAAAATGTAGACCAGTTTTATATGGTACAAACACACATGCAGAACGGTTGCGGAAGAATGCAGTCACTTTCCGTGACAGTATGTGATTATATCATGTAACTTTAAGGTCAGAAACTAAAATTATTGCGTGAAAATTACTTGCAAGGGAGTTCTTCATTCCTACAATGCACCTGAGGAAGCTGGAACTGAAACTGGTGAGTAGAGTAAGTTTTCCAACTCTCATAAAATTTTAATCAGTGAGAAGACTTAATATCAGCAATGCAGTTTAGCTAGCATAATCAGATATCTATAGTTAACTGACACTTTTATGCCAGGTATTTCATACACTGCGGTTCAGGTCACACAGTGTGAACAACATGTACATCAACATATAGGTGAAAACAACAGAGGGACCTCAGTTCCTTGGGAACTTCTGTCTTCATGCCTGAACAGAATTTGAAGTCAAATTGAGTTGGATGGGGACCAATGTATAGTAAACCAAACTAATCTAATTTCCATTCAAAGATTATGAGAGATTTCAGGCTGGCATGACATCGATTCTATTCCCTAGTATCTATTGATGACTGACACTACTAGAAGTAGCTTTATAGATAGGTTGCTAATTGAGGGTGAATTAAGAAGAACAGAAGGAAATTTCCCACAGTCCACTTAGAAACCTTAGAAGAAAATGCTGCAATAAAGTGGAACTACTGTTTGACCTACAGTATGATTTTCTGATATTAGTAACTATTTCTTTTGTATTCCCCAGCAATTTGAGATTGAACAGTAGATAAGTGCAATGTTGAAACTCACTTTTCTTGTTTGGGAGAGTAAGCATTTTATTAATCACTTCTGTGGTATGCACACAGCACTGCAATTTTTATCCTACTCTTGTTTCTGTACCTATTCACTTCAACACTGATTTTTAATGTTGAATTTTACTTCATACCCTGTAATAAATACCTAGTTGTATGTAGTTGGCTTTCTTTGCTATAGTACTTTAGGACTTCTACCCAATAAACTAGTTTAGTTCAAAAAATACTGGTGGAAAACACACTAAAAAGTAGGGTCTTGATCAATCAGATACTGAACAATTGTGGCTATCTCCTGCAGTCAGTGTTCCTCTTCCCAAAGATGATGTGTAATTAGGAGAAGGATTTGGGGAGGCACATCCATGAACCTATTGCTGTTGCATGCATAGTATTGCCACTGGAAGCCCATTACTTGGAAACAGGCAACAGATCTCTCCATGAGTGCTAAAACCCAAGTAAAAGGTGTCTAGACTTTGTACTTGCCACCATGTCTTCAAGAAAATCACCCAGGCCCCCTTCTTTTCATTGTTTTAATATGTCTCCACCATGGGAAGATGTGCATTTTAAAAATAACATGCTACTTTTTTTTTTGTTTGATTTTACATGCGATTCATTATGATAGTCTAGCACTCTAACTTTGTTCTAGGATTATGTATTTCACTGTCAGAATTTGTTTCTCATGTCTTCTGCCCCCTCACCATTGAATGTGCTTCCTAAAACAGTATTTCTCTACTTGGAGTTAGCTAAGGCTCCTATACTGAACCTTTACTGAAGTTACACTGAGGTTAAATATGGCTGCTCACACAGTATTTGCAAAATGGATAAAAGACCAGCCATGGTAATCTATCTAGGACTACAATCTTTACTTAATTCCATTGCAGTTTGGTATTCTAAACTGCAATAGTCTACATTGCATAAACAACATGTAACTGTTGCTAATTCCCTATTATGCTACTTTGGTTTTGTTTAAAGGGCCCTAAACAGAAAACAGTAAAACCAGGTCACATGCTTCATGCTTTTTAGGGGTATGATATGTTTCAGAATGCACAAATGCACTTAAATTTATTATTAAGCGGAGTTTTTACTGATTATTTCTTATGCTATATGAAATTCTACTCTATGATATACCTATACACTTCATCAGCTTCCATGAGCTTGACAGTACAAATCCATAAATGTAAGTGATTTAGGTACATTTCTATCTATTTTATCCACATTGCTAAAAATTACTATTACAGGGAAATGCTTCCTGGACCTGAAAAAGTAATTGAATTGGTTTGATTTCAATAGAAAAAAAAATTAAGAATATTTAAAATTAATGAAGTTCTAAATATTTAGGTGGATTGCAGCCATGGATTTTGGTTCCTTACAAGGTGGAGATACCAGAAAAGAAAGAAAATGCGAAAAGAAATGCTGTCTGGCTAGAAAGCATGGGTGAACAGAAGGGCTTTCCTCAAGCTAATAGTTTTTCAGAGCATCTGCCTTTGCATACTGGCACAAAACAAAACCTGACCTCTCAAGTAGATGCTCTTTAACTTTCATTGCTGCACCATGAATATATTCATATGTGCTTGATATTATAGTGTCAAGGAGAGAGAAAACTGCTGTATGCCTCTGCTCTTTGTCAGGTGTACTTGTTCTGTTTTGGGTTCCTCAACTCCACAGATTATATTTGCCCAGCTAGGACTGTCCTACAGGTCCTGATACTATTGTGATGGAAAGACAGTAAGAAAAGGACACCCAAACATGAGAATGAGGCACAGGGTCTTACTGAGAGCTTGGCATCCCCTTTTTTCAGTCAGATCTTACTAGAGCTCCTGAAAACCTCTATCTTGAAAGACCACAACCACCTCAGGGCTTAATAGAATGAAATTTTACTCTCCTTTCTGTATTGGATGGGGTTTTTGGATGTTGGTCAACTATTGAACTTCAGTGGGAATCTTTTTTAAATTGCAGACAAAACTAATAAATTAGTAATATAAACCACATGAAAAAAACCTAGCCACCTCTATCTTTAATTGTCATATTATAATCTCAGTTGCGAAGATTGTTTCTGTCACATGGCATAATAAGATTATTAGGTGATTTGTTAGGTTCCTATGATTATTCAGCTCAACATAGAGCAGCCGTGATAACATAGCTTCACTCTGAGATTAATCTTCTGACTGTACACTCTTTACTGTTTTGGCAACAGAGGATGCTGATAGTTCAAATAACAGTCATAAAATCAGTGGATTTATTTTTGGCTGATATTCAAGCATGGCTGACTCCTGAGTCACCTTTTGTTATTATAAAGTGACTATATTCAAGTATTCTTTTTAAAGATTCTGCATTTCATTCAGGGCTTTTTCTATACTCTAAAGCAAATGAAAAACCAATGGTATTTATTATCTACAAACATAAAATCATAGAATGATTTTAGTTGTAAGTGACCTTTAAAGATCATGTTGTCCAAGGCCCTTACCATGGGCGGAGACCTCTTTTTCCTGATCAGGCTGTGAAACACCCTGATTGGACATCCACAGCTTCTCTGAGCTACCTGTTCCAGTGTCTCACCACCCTCATTGTAAAAGATTTCATCTTTATGTCCAAAATGAGTCTGGCTTCTTTCAGTTTTAAACCATTGCCTTTTGTCCTATCACTACAGGCCCTTATGGAAAAAAAAACAACTCAACTTGCCATTAACTAGGACCTACTGATCCCTTTCCATGGCACTCTTCTCCAGCATCTCATTTCCCAGTCGGTCTATACATCCAGGGTTGCCCAATTTCAGGTGTAGAATCCAGCACTTGCCCTTTTTATACTTCATATTGTTGGTGATTCCCCAGCCTTCTCATTTGTCTAGATGTCTCTGCAGGGCCTCTCTGCCTTCAAGGGCATCAACAGCTCCTCCCAATTTAGTATTGTCATCAAACTTACATAATGTATATTCAGGTCCTGCATCCAAGTCATTTGTGAAGCCTTTGAAGAGAATTGGCCCAAAGATGGAGCCCTGTGGAACCCATTAGTGACCAGTTACCAGGCTGATGTAATCCCATTCATTATAACCCTTTGTGCCTGGCCCATCAGCCAGTTGCTCACCCATCACATCATGTGTTTATCTAGCTGTGTGCTGGACATTTTGTCCAGAAGGATACTGTGAGAGACTATATTGAAAGCTTTGCTGAAAATCCAAAAGGATTACATCTGCTAGCTTCCTGTGATCAGTTAAGTGAGTTACCTTGTCATAAAAGGGAATTAATCTTCATAGGGGTAGAGGTGCTCCAGCCCTCTAATCATCATTGTGGAGTTCCTCTGAACTTTCTCCAAGAGGTCTATATATTCCTTATGTTAGAGACTCCAGATCTGGATGCAGTAGTCCAGGTGGGGTCTTATGAAAGTGGAGTAAGAGGAGCAGAATCATCTCACTTTACCTGCTGACCACACTGTTTTAATGCAGCCCAGGATACAGCTGGCTTTCTGAGTCTGTGAGTGCACACTGGTGTATCATGTCCAATTCTTCACACACCTCTATCCCCAAGTCCTTCTCAGCAGGGCTGCTCTCAATCCACTCATCCCCCAGCCTGTACTCATGTCTGGGGTTGTCCTGTCCCAGGTAAAGGACCTTGCACTTGGCCTTGTTGAACTTCATGAAGTTCACACAGGACCACCTCTCAAGCCTGTTGAGGTCCCTCTGGATTACATTCCTGCCCTCAAGTAGATCAATCCACAACTCAGCTCCTTGACACCATTTTACCTTTACATTACCATTACAGAAGGCCTAAGTTTCATCCCATGTTGAGGTCTGTGGCAGTTTAAGAGGACCAGAAGCAAAAAAAGTCACATCTAGAAGGAAGCACAAATATCGAAGGGGATGACTTCAAATTTTTTGACTATTCTTGACCAGGCCTCTGAAACTTAAGCGCCTCACACCCCCATGAGGAAATCACACTGCTATGGCTCAATTTGTCTGTCTAGACTACAGGCTTTTTAAGGTGGGACTACATCTTGCCACATGTCTAGAATTTAAGCAGGCTTAGGCTGAGAGGTGGTGAAGCTGTATTCCCAGGGCTGCGGTTTAGAAACTCTAATCCCATGGGAAAACACAGTGCACACACTCCAACCACTGGCTGCAGAACCTCACTGCAGCCGAAGCTGGGACTTCATCAGTTCATGGATTAAGGTCTAAATCAAATACTGTGAGGCCCTAATTCAGCTGTGAGCCTGTATGTGCTCCTTTAGTGTGTATTTTAAAAAGACTAATGTAGGATGTAGACAGAAGCATTAACTGGGATTTTTTCCTAAAGCTTAATTCAGTGTTTTGGAAACCCTGTTCATAAAACAATGTCAGGGGGAAAGATGCACCATCTTTCCTTTCACCCCTTGCACTCCAACAATGCAGATAAGCACTTAAACAAAAATTAAAAAATAAGCCATTAAGTGAGGGTTAGAATCTGACAGAACTTTTCACTATATGCAAGCTGAGGTTCAATCCAGATGTTGAAACTGGTTTTCAAAGGTACTATTAGCATTTTTTCTAATTTGAAATCCTTTATGTCACCACTCCTCAGTATTCATAGAATCACAGAATGTTAAGGGGCTGGAATGAGCCTTGAAGATCATCTAGTTCCAAACCCCACTGCCATGGGCATGGACATCTCCCACTAGACCAGGTTGCTCAAGACCTTATCCAACCTAGCTTTAAACACTGCCAGGGTTGCCCAACCTCCCTGAGTAATCTGCTTATTAATAAACAATAAAGAGCTTTCACTAAAAATCATAGAAACAATGTCACAGACATATGTAAAATTGCACATCCACTTAAAGTAGGGGATAATCAGAAGTTTAAGACTGCAAGTTTTCTTCAAACTTAGACTTCATGGTCCATCTCAAAAAAACTTACTGAGCTGGAGTCCTAATTTTTTTTTGGGTCCTGGCTCTGAGAAGTTAAGTAAAAGCACAATGTTTGCTAATGTCTTGCTCTCACAGTTACACTGAATCTGTCTGTGAAGAATACATGACATTTTTATTTGTCACTGTGCAAACAGGCACAAGGTATGAATACTGTTTATAGACAAAGAGCCTTCAGCCTGCATTCGGTGTTAGTGTGATGGTATTGCAAAACAGCGTCTCATTTGTCTCAGAAGTGGGTTTGCAGTGACCTCTGTAGGACACACCTGAGACAGGGTTCATTCATGCTTCGGACTCAATTTTTGGGAAGTAATAACCATGCTGGACACTGCTGCATCTTCTCCAGACTAATCATGGTGCAGGTCTTCTGCCTACCCATACTAGGGTAAGAAGCTGCTGGCCTGAATTCAGCCCGTGGTACCTGGAGTGCCTGACAGTTCTGCTGTGGCAATGTGTTAAAGACCTCCCCACCGGTCCCTGTAGCCTTTAGGCATGTTAGTACAAATTGTGAATAGACTAATGTTTCTGAAGAGCAATTTCTGTGAAACCACCTGTTTTTCTACGTTTCAAGATTTACAGCATGCAGAGATCCTATGTTAACCAGACTCTGGCTTACCTGTCACAGGGAGAAGATTCAATTCAGTGTGCCTGTTAGGATTATTTCTTTAATAACTGGGTTGCAAGACAGGGACAGTTTGTACAAGCTAAAGAAAATTTTGATCTCTGGCCTCCTGAACATTTTTTACAGAGCAATATTGTCTACCTGTTCCTTCATGTAAAAGTCAATGAGGAGAAAGCAAAAGGTGAAAACATTGAGTTATGGCTTCATAGACTTCCAAGCTCAGTCCAAGTTTCTGAGTCAAAGAGACAAAATTAATTGCAATGTGTATTGTTAAGCAAAATCTCTTTGGCTAGTTCAAGATTTATGCTCCTCACTGATCCAGACACACTGCTGTGAATTATTCTTCATGACTACCTTATACAGTAGTACAGCCTTAGGACCTATCAGCAGCATGTACAGGACAACCAGGGGATCAGGCTTAGCCAGCATGGGTTTGTGAAAGGCAGTTCCTGCTTAACTAACCTGATCCCCTTCTATGACCAGGTGACCCCCTTAGTGGATGAGTGAAAGGCTGTGGACATTTCTACCTGGACTGCAATAAAGCTTTTGACACTGTTTCCCACAACATTCTCCTGGAGAAACTGGCAGCTTATGGATTGGATGGCTGCACTCTTTGCTGGGTAGAAAACTGGCTGGATGGCCAGGTCCAGGGGTGGCTGAATGGAGCTACATCCAGATGGCAACCAGTCACCAGTGGTATTCCCCAGGGCTCAGTACTGGAGCCAGTTCTGTTTCATGTCTTCATTGATGATTTGGGTGAGGGAATCAAGTGCTCACTAAGTAAGATTGCAGAGGACATCAAGATGGGCAGAAGTGTTTGTCTGCTAGAGGTAGGAAGGCTCTGCAGAGGGATCTGACAAGTTAGATCTATGGGCTGAGGCCAATAGTATGAGGTTCAATAAGGCCAAGTGCCAGGTCCTGCCCTTGGGTCACAACAACTCCAGGCAGTGCTACAATCTAGGGGAGAAGTGGCTGGAAAACTGCCCAGTGGAAGACGACCTGAGAGTGCTGGCTAAAGAGTGCCTGAACATGAGCCAGCGGTGTGCCCAGGTGGCCAAGAGTGCTCATGGCATCTTGTGTTGCATCAGCAGTAGTGTGGTCAGCAGGAGGAGGGCAGTGATTGTCCCCCTGTACTCACCACTGGAGAGGCATTTTGAATCCTGTGTTGTTTTAGGCTCCTCACTCCAAGAAAGACATTGGGGTGCTAGAGTGTGTCCAGAGAAGGGCAGCAAGGCTGGTGAAGGGCGTGGAGCACAAGTCTGATTAGGAGTGGCTGAGGGAGCTGGGCTTGTGTAGTCTGGAGGAGTCTCAGGGTAGACCTTGCCACTCTCTACAACTACCGGAGGGGAGGCTGTGGTGATGTGGGGGTTGGTCTCTCTTCCCAGTCAACCGTTATTAGGACAATGGAAAATGTCCTGAAGTTGTGTATATTAGGAAAAATTTCTTCACAAAAAAGGTTGCAAATCATTAGAGCAGGTTGCTCATAGAAGTGATAGAGTCACCATCCCTAAAAGTGTTCAAAAAACACACAGATGTGGCACTTCATGCTATGGCTTATTTGGCATGGTCGTATTCATTCAAAGGTTGCATTTGATGGTCTTGAAGGTCTTTTCCAGCCTTAATGATTCTATGACCTGGGAAGCAGTATTGCAGCGATAAAAGCTCAGCCACATCCTTGGTTATACTGGCAAGGGCACAGGCAGCAGATCCAGGGAAGTTACCCTTGCCATGTTATTCATTCAGCTCTTGTGAGGTGGCTATGGATTGCTAGGTCCCAAACAATATAGGGAACAGATGGATACACTGGAGTGAGTTCATCAGAGGCCCCCAGCCTTTTGTTGTCCTGAAAAAGGGATGGGAGATTTGGGGAGATCTGTTGCTTCTTCAACTTTATGGAATCACAGGATAGTTTTTGATTGGAAGGAACCTTTAAAGGTCATCTAGTCTAACTCCCCTAATGAGCAGAGGCATTTTCACCTACATCAGGTTGCTCAGAGCCCCATCCAACCTGATTTTGAGTGTTTCCAGGGATGTGGCATCCCCAAATTCTCTGGACAACCTGTTCTAGTGTTTCAAAACCCTCATTGTAAAAAATGTCTTCCTTATATCTAGTCTGAATCTACTCTCTTTCAGTTTAAAACTGTTACCTCTTGTTCTATTGCTGCAGGCATTCCAAAAAAGGTCTGTGTTAATTTTTGTTATAGGACCCCTTTAAGCATGAGAAGCTCAGAGTAGTAGTAGAAAAATGTTTTTTCACAATGAGTGTGGCCAAACACTCTGGAACAAAGAGGTTTTGGAATCTGTCTTCCTGT
This sequence comes from Acanthisitta chloris, assembly GCF_000695815.1. Lineage (NCBI taxonomy): Eukaryota > Metazoa > Chordata > Aves > Passeriformes > Acanthisittidae > Acanthisitta > Acanthisitta chloris. The sequence continues at coordinate 2,815 of NW_008665353.1, read as the reverse complement.
TCAAGACTCTGAATAACTTGCTGTAGTTGACCATGAGGATGGACAGAGTGATCTCCACAGGTGCTGATCAGGTTCAACCACTTGCAGTTCTTTGAAATGACTTATCCACAAAATTAGGCCCAGAAACTCAGCACTGAATTTTTTAATTTTCTGCTGTTTAGCACAAACTAACAAAAAGCAATAATTATTCAGTTCCAAAGTCTAGATTATCAGAACAAAAAATTCTGCTCTGGCAAATACCATGTGCCTCATGACTGTAAAATACAAAATCTTCAGGCAGCACTCCAAATTCTGAGGCTATGAATGACTAAGAGAAAAAAAGCTTCATACTTTTTCCAACTGTAATTACAATGAGCAAGCATTCAATTTCCATAAAGATGAAGATAATGAACTGAGAAATGCATATTGAACTGATACATCTATATGAATCTGTCTTCAAACAATATTTGTCTTGAAAGAAAAGTCATGTCAGTGCTGAAAAAACCTACAATTCATAGGTGTATTTAAATGCTTTTTAAGTTGAGATCACATCAATTAATGGCAATACATGTGGTATGAAGATGAATACAGCTAAGCATGGCTGTATTTACAGCATTTCTCAGCAACCGTAAGGTTAATAATGCATTCTTTGCCTTAAGTGCTACCAATAAGCAGCACTTAAGCAGTCACCTGGAAGATTAGCAGGAACAGAAAAAGCTTTTTTCTTGCACTCGCACTTATATCACAAGTTCACATCATCATGCTCCACAAAATACATTGCTATTCCCACAGCAAACTGGGTGATCCTCTCACCAAACCAGGACCAGGAAGCAAACCAGGAAGAAGGGCTTCCTGCACCCCACAGGAAAATAGTGCCTGAATCCTGTTAGAGAAGACCATATATCTATCCTTGAGTCAAACCCTCTCTCAACATCTCCACAGACAACTAGCAACACAGTACACCCAACAGTCTGGATTTCACAGCCTACCACATTTTACTTTCTGCCCAGAATCCTGGTTACACATTACTGACACAGCTCAAATCCTGTACTCACCACTGGAGAGGCACTTCGAATCCTATGTTCAGTTTTAGGCTACTCACTCCAAGAAAGACATTGAGGTGCTAGAGCATGTCCAGAGAACCTACGGGTACAGCAGTTTGTAAAGAAGGAGGCCTCAATTGAGTTTGCACCCCTGTATAGCCTCAGATGTGGTAATGACATGCCACAGAGCACTTTCCCCAGCAGTTGTTGGAGTAGTTGTCCCTGCTAGTGTTGAAGCTTTGACACACACTGAACTCTGGATGGTGGATGCAGCCCTCCAATGACGTAGGGCGTGCTGGAGTCTGTCTCTGATGTCGAGTGAGATGACATTTTTCTGCAGGAGCTATGCTGTCTTGGAGAATCTGTGCTTCCAAGACAAGGAGTTGCAGGAGGAAGTGAGCAGGCTGCGCAGCATAAGGGAAGAGGAAAGAGAGGTAGACAGGATCTTCTCTGAGACTCAACAGCTTGAAAAGCCGCCAACCCCAACGGCTGTGGGGAAGCTGGCAGTGTTCATCCATAATATGAAGGTAAGTGCAGCCTCTGGAGAATGGAAAAGATGGAAGCAGGTGACTTACAGCACAAAGAGGAAGGCTCTTATCTCACCTAAAGGCTTGCAACTACATCAAAACTTCACTGCCCTCGAAGTTGAATAGGGGTACTATGTGCCTTCCAGCAAAGGGTCTTGTCCACTTGATCCATAACCATGCAATATCACCAGGAGAAAACATCAATTAATCGTAATGGGTGGCTTCTTGCTGCAGGGGACAGCAGCAACCATCTGTTGGCCTGGTCTACCAACCAGAGAGATTTGCTGCCTGCCATGGGGCCTATGTGCAGGATAATATATAGGGACAGCAGAAGCTTGTCTGACTCCCTGACTAAAACCCCCTGCTGATCTTCCATGCAAATGATACTCCTGGAGGAAAATTGAACAGTATCACAAGTGAATACAGAGCTGGCGGGAGGGTGGTAGTCAAGGGTCTGGGGGCCCATGTGGTGTTCTCAATCCTGCTGGTAAAAGGAAAAGAACCTGCATGTGCATACATACGTCTGTGAGACCTGATGAGATGCATCCCAGAGTCCTGAGCAAATTGGCCGATGTAGTTGCCAAGCCACTCTCCACGATACTTGAAAAGTCATGGCAATCAGGGGAAGTCCAGGTGACTGGAAAAAGGGAAACATTGTACCCATCTTTAAAAGGGTAGAAAGCAGGACCCTGGGAGCTACTGACCTGTCAGACTCACCTCTGTGCCTGGGAAGATCATGGAACAGATCCTCTCACAAGCTATGCTATGGCACATGGAGGACAGGGAGGTGATTTGGGCCATCCAGCACAGCTTCACCGAGGGCAAGTCCAGCCTGACCAACTGAGTAGCCTTCTGTGATCAGGTGACTACATCAGTGAACAAGGGAAGGGCTGCAGATGGCGTTTATCTGGAATTCTGTAAAGCCTTTGAAACTGCCCCTCACAACATCCTTCTTTGAAACTGCCCGTCACAACATCCTTCTCTCTAAATTGGAGAGAGATGGATTTGATGAGTGGACTATTAGATGGACAAGAAAGTGTTTGCACAGTCTCATCCAGAGGGTAGTGGTCAATGGCTCAGAGTCCTAATGGACATCAGTGACAAGTGGTGTCACTCAAGGAGTCTGTACTTGAACCAGTGTAATTTAATGTCCTCATTAATGATGTAAACTAAAGGATCAAGGGCTGCCTAAGCAAATTTGCAGATGGTACCAAGCTGAGTGGCGCAGTTGACACACCTGGGGACAGGATGCCATCCAGAGGGACC
>NW_008665352.1:52943-54196 GCF_000695815.1 Acanthisitta chloris | reverse complement strand
CTCCAACAGTTCCATGCCCAGAATTCAGGTTTCCATGTTTAAACTCTGATTCTGTTGGCATCAAAATGAATGTTTAATTATCTGAATGTTGATCACCCTCTTTGCTTTCATTACTGCAGCTGCATTTCTCCTTAGACCTTCAGGGATTTAATTTCCTCAATCTCAGCTCTTTCTGCTGCGTATGACATAGAATTTCTTCAGGGTCTTCCTCTCCCTCTGCTAAAAAAGTCTCTCCAACTCTGACAGTGGCAGCAGCAATTTGTCACTCTTTGGCCTAGGTAAGGTTTTCTTGCCCAGCTGGGCATATTTTCCTTAAGCATTTGCTTTTCCTCCTAATTTCCAACTGAACATTGCTCTGGGTTTTTCTTGGCCACTGTAAATGCTTCTGAACATAGGAAGCTCAGTCCTGAGGAGTATTAAACACATTGGATAGAGCATCAGAGCAGTGCCTGACTTGCATTTTCAGCCATGCTCTGGGATGGAAGTTGTGTTTACAGTCAGCTGCTAATTAGTGGTAGCAGAGTAATTATGTAACTGATGAAACAAGACTGTTGTTTCTGATTTGAAGGCTTTTGGCATTATAAGCATACAGCTCAAAAAAAAATCCAAAAGAGGGAGTGTAGTTTTATTCCTCTTAGGATCAAAGAATGATAGAGGGTTTGGGTTGGAAGGACCCTAAAGCTTATCCCATTCCACCTACTGCCATGGGCAGGGACACCTTCCACCAGCCCAGGTTTCCCCAAGTCCCATCCAACCTGGCCTGGAACACTCCCAGGGATGGAGCAGCCACAGCTGCTCTGGGCAACCTGTGCCAGTGTCTCAGCACCCTCACAGCCAACTATTGCTTCCCAATATCTCATCTATCCCTTCCCTCTGGCAGTGGGAAGCCATTCCCTGTGTCCTGTCCCTCCAGGCCTTGTCCCATGTCTCTCTGCAGCTCTCTTGAAGTCCCTTTAGGCACTGGAAGGGGCTCTAAGGCCTCCTCTTCTCCAGGCTGGTGAGTGAAGGTAGTTTTGATGTGGTATATTGTACGTGTAGGCAAGCTGAAGGGAGATTTGGGATGCTGCTAGGATTATCAGTTGTTGGTGTGGGTCTGAACAGTTGTGGGGAGTGTGGGAGGGACTGGAAGAAGTGGAGCAGCTCCATCTGCCTCTGCAGTAGTCTGGCTCTTCTCCCATTGCCAGCAGACGAATGTCCCCACAGTCTTAGCTCTTTTCTAAGCCTCCAACTCCCTCCTGATCTATCACTTTCCA
>NW_008665352.1:49074-52927 GCF_000695815.1 Acanthisitta chloris | reverse complement strand
ATCCAAATGAGCTCCTTTAGGTCTGGGCTGATCACTGTGCTGAGAGGGTTCATTTGTGATTACTCTTCAGCCAGAGATCTTGCACCTGGACACAAGGAAATGAGGGAGGTGAGGGACATGGTGGGATGGTTTTGCTGTGCTCCATGCACACCTCAGTGCTCGTGTCTGTGTGCTCTGAGAGGGAAAACTCCAGCCTTCCCCCTTAAGGTCTGCACCAGGTGCAACCCTCCTCTGTCACCTCATTTCCCCTGGTGTCTGCAGATAGCTGGGAAGCCACACCAGCTGGCTCTTGCCTTGCCTCTGTCTTTTAATGCATTCTGCCTTTCTTCCAGGTCTCTGTGGAGCTCTGGGTGTCTCTGAGACATGGCACAGCTCTGGTAACAGGGACCCATCCAGGCTGTTTGCTGTGACCACGGGTTGAGGGTGCCCTGTGTGTGTCTGTGGAGTTCCCAAGGAGGGGAGATAAGGATTTGCTTTGCCTCTGATGTGTAGCACCAATCCTTGCTGGCTGGCATATGTCCTGCTCTTCCTGGCATGGTTTGTGCTCCTCATAAATCGAATCCCCATGGAGTGCCCTTTGGTGCAGCTCAGCCAAGAGTCCTCCAACTGTGACAGCTCTTCTCCTATGGCTTTTAATAGCTTTTTGGCTCTTGCAGTTGGAATGGGCACCATTAAATCATTTTTCCAGTCAGATCCACAGAGTAACACCTGAGAAAACATAGTTATTTCCTATCCTAAATATAGGGAACATCTGTGTGGATGCCTGCAGGGTTCTGCTGGTAAATGTTGACTTTGTAATGGGAACGCTCAGACACAGCAGGGCATGATGCTGTCCTCAAAGCCTGAATTGGGGAGTAGCTGTCATGGGCTCTGAGGTGATGCAGGAGGATCTGGCTGAGGCAGTAACTCAGGCTGTGCACACCTGGGAACTAAATATGTGAGGACCAAAACACTCAGTAGAATCAGGAATGAGAAATGGAATGTTTATTTCTTTGCAGAAGATCTTGTAAACCTGATTCCCAGCCTGGCTGAAGCCTTGAGCAACCTGGTCTGGTGGGAGGTATCTTTGCCCAGGGCAGGGATTGGGACTAGATGATCTATAAGGTCCATCCCAATCCCTAAAATTCTATGATTCTATGATTCTTGAAGTGAAAATCAGGAGAGGGGATGCTCCAGGGCAACATGGCATTGCACTGCTAGGGACTAGACAGTGTCAGAAGCTTTCCAACCCTGGCAGTGTTCAAGGTCAGGTTGGCTAAAGCCTTGAGCAACCTGCTCTGGTGGGAGGTGTCCCTGCTCAGGGCAGGGGTTGGGGTTGGATGATCTCTAAGTTCTGTTCCAACCCCTTAATAATCTATGAATCTATGAATCTTGGGCTTCCTTCAGCCTTGGGGGCCTATAAATGTTGGATTCTGGAGGTGACCATGGTGCAGACACTGTGGGGTGTGTACCCATGTTGTAAGAACCAAGCAGCCTTTGAGAGTGTGGGTAGTGATGAGGCACTGGCACAGGGTGCCCAGAGCAGCTGTGGCTACTCCATCCCTGGGAGTGTTCCAGTCCAGGTTGGATGGGGCTTGGAGCAACCTGGGCTGGTGGAAGGTGTCCCTGTCCCCCATGGCAGGGAGTGGGACTGGATGAGCTTTAGATGGTGTTTAAAGTCCCTTCCAACACAGACCAATGTGGGATTCTGTGATTCTATGACATTAGAGCCTCTTCCAGCACCTAAAGGGGCTCCAAGAGAGCTGCAGAGTGACAGGATGCAGGGAATGGCTTCCCACTGCCAAAGGGCAGGGGCAGTTGGGAAGGAATATTGGCTGTGAGGGTGCTGAGGCACTGGCACAGGTTTCCCAGAGAAGCTGTGGTTGCTCCATCCCTGGGAGTGTTCCAGGCCAGGTTGAATGGGGCTTGGAACAGCCTGGGCTGATGGAAGGTGTCCCCACCCATGGCAATGGGTGGAAATAGTTTATCTTTCAGTTTTCTTCCATCCCAAACCAGTCTGTGATTCTCTGATGGTGCTAGGATGGTATGGGAAGGCTGAATGAATCTCATGTGTAAAAACCCTGATGAGAGAACAAGCTCTGTTTGCTGAGGGCATTTTGGGTTCATCTGCTGGATCTTGAGTGCTTATGCCCTAAGGTCTTTCAGTCCAGTAGTACTGCCAAAAAACTAAGGGATTCTGGTTGGACTCCTCTGTGACTACTCTAAATGTTTTGTCTTTGTGGTGGAAATGTGCAAAGCCCCCAAAATCACTTCAGACACAGGTTCAGGAGAAGTTACAGGGTGAGATCTCTCTCCAGTGATGTAACAGGCTGCAGTTAGCTCCAAACATTAAGTGTTATAAATGGAGCTGATGTAATTCCATTTCCAAAGGCCTCAGAGGCCTCCAATAATAAACAGAGCTTTTTAGTACCAGGTTATTGATGCAAAACTGTTTAGCAAACTGGGTTGCTGAAGTGCAAATGCCATGTATTATTCATTAGCTGCTTTCCTGCCACAAATCACTGCTCTCCATGGCATAATGTTCCCTGCTCCTGGTACCACAGCTCTTTGGGAAGCTCTTTGGTGTGAGCCAAACATGGAGTTGCAGCCCCATCCATCAGGCCAAGCAGTTGGTTATGTTGTTGTCTTCCAAATGGAGTTCCTAATGGGCCAAGAGGTTTAATTAATGCTTCAGAGTAATGTGGCTGTTTATAAAGAAATAATGTACTATAAAATGAGGCAATGCATAGTGAAATGTACCTCCTAATGGCTGGGTTGGCATTTTCAGTGCTCAGTAAATCACTTCAATATTAAGACCTTCTTGAACAAGGATAATAAAGCAAGAGATTTGGAAACAGGAGATCCCAACACTTACAATTAGTCACTAGATAAAGCATTTTTATAGTGATCATAGAGTTAATCACCTCACAGAGCAGACAGGTGAGAGGGGCAGTGAGGACAACTGCAAGAGGGTCAATAAGGATAAGTGCTGGTCCTGCTGGTCCTCAGTGCTCCAAACCCCATCCAACCTGGCCTGGAACACTGACAGGGATGGAACAGCCACAGCTGCTCTGGGTAACCTGTGCCAGTGCCTCACCACCCTCACAGGGAACAATTCCTTCCTGATATCCCATTTATCCCTGTCCTCTGACAATGGGAAGCCATTCCCTGTGTCCTGTCACCCCATACTTTGATCCAAGCAAGCTGTAATGTGTTTATCCATGCGCTGCCTGTGTGATGGAAAACTCTGTTATCCCAGTGGGATGGAACTTCAGCTGCTGGAGTTTTACCCAGGATGTTCAACCTAGAATGATTTTATTCATCCAGTCCTACTATGTTATTCTTCAAATCTAGAGTTAACTTACCATATATATTACTCTCCCCAATCCATGATGATTTCTTTATCCCACTCCTGTTTCTCTAGCCCCTCATACCTCACACACCTCCTTTAAGGCTCAGTGCTGGTCCTGCCCTTGGGATACAATAAGCCCATGCAGCTCCAGGCTGGGGAGCAGTGGGGACAGAGGTGTTGATCACAAAGGGCCTTGGCAGTGTTGGTGGCACAGCTCAGTGTGAGCCAACAGTGTGCACAGGAGGCCAAGGGCACCTTGGCCTGGCTCAGCAGAGTGTGGCAGCAGAACTAGGGCAGTGCTCATCCCCCTGGACTGGGCACTGGGGAGGTCCCAGCTCAGTGCTGTGCTCAGCTTTGGGCACTCACTGCCCAAAGGCCATTGAGGCACTGGAGCGAGTCCAGCCAAGGGCAACGAGGGCAGCAAAGGGCTAGAGCACATGGGCAAGGGCTGAGGGAGTTGGGCTTGGTCAGCCTGGAGAAGAGGCTCAGGGGTGACCTCCTGGCTCTCTGCAACTCCCTGAC
>NW_008665352.1:33238-49033 GCF_000695815.1 Acanthisitta chloris | reverse complement strand
CTAGAGGGAATGGCCTTGAGCTGAGACAGGGAAGAGTCAGCGGAGATGTTAGGAGAAATGTGTTCCCTGTGAGGGTTGTTCAGGCACTAGAATATTGCCCAGGGAGGTGGTGGACTCATAGTCCCTGGAGGTGTTTAAGAGATGTCTGGATCCAGTGCTGGAGAATGTGGTTTAGGGGTTCCAGCAGTGACAGGTTAATGGTTGGACTTGGTGATCTTAGAGGTCTCCTCCAACCTTGAGGATTCTATGGCTATCACCTGCAGACAAAGGAATTCCAAATATGTTCTTTAAGACCAGAGTCAACTCGGAGAAAACCCAAGCTTCCTCTGAACTCTTTATCTATTCTTTTGATGAATAGATGCACACAGCCATGGTTAGAGAGAAAAGCTGATGATCAAAACTATGATAGATCAAGACTATTCCCCAGGCAGTGCTAACACAGTTGCATGGCAGAAGAGAGTGATGATCTATGAATATTGTTTCCAAACTCCTGCTTTAAATATTTGAAAGTCTTCTCAATTGCCTCCATATTTTTCAATGCAAGTCAGGCAAAAATACTGAGTTACTTCCTGGCAACTTGAATGGAATAAGGTTTTGCAGTGCTGCTGCATCTGTGTTCAGCTGGCAAAGGTGCGGGAGGAGAGTTCCTGGTCTTCTCTGAGAAGTTTTGGCAGTTTGGAAGGTGAAATGAGGTTTTGATGAACTGAATGACATCCAAATGATGGGAATGATTTTCAAGTTAAATATATGGTAACTAATGGGCTGTAGGAGACACAAACTGTTTGCAGAAGAACTCACTCAGGTTTTTGTCCCAAGGTGGGAAATTACCAGAACAGCTCTGAAATAGGATTGTGGAAAGGAACATCCTAGGGGGTTGGAGACTCTTTAGAGGTGAAATTCAACCTGGTGAGTTGTAGACATGTGGCTTTGAGTATGTCTCACTGTTATCAGCTGTGTGAATCTCTCCTTTATCGGTGCAAGTGCACAAAGAACTCCTCTCAATGTGCAACTCAGGAAAGAGATTTTTCATGCAAGTGTTGGGATTTTCTTACTTAAAAGAAAGGTACTTCAAAGAATTGGAGTTTAAATAATTCAGCCACAGAAAATAAGGCAATAAAATTGGGTGAGAGATTTTGCATCCACCAAAATGATTGCTGAATGTGATGAATGAAGAGTTAGCTCTTGGTGAAGAATTCAGGGAAGTTAAATATCTCTGAAGGCAATAAATAGATCTCACACTCTGCTTTCATCACTTGCTATTTCATCATTTCTCCCTGAAAAAATGGGCAACATGTCAAAGCAACTTTGCATCAGGAAGATGAAGAGATGATGTGATGGGTGACACCTTTGGGTGTTGGGTTGGTGATTTCCACATCTACCAAATGTTTTGGCTGTTAGAGATTCAAAGCCTCAAACCAACCAACCAACCAAAAAAACCCCAAAAATCCAAAACGCCAAACTGAACCAACAAATCAGCCAGAAACCAACCTAAAAGAAACAAAAAGGAAGAAATAAAAGGAAAGAAAAGTGAAAGATAAAGGGGATGATGAACAAGAATGAAGAAAACTCAACCCAGGCATCCTGGGCTGTCTGAGATGAATTGAAAGAACTTCTAGAATATCTTCCATAGTTTGTGCTGAAGTATTTCATGTTGGCAATGGCATATGGTGAGTCTTTGGTGTGAGTCTTGGGAGTGTCTTGTGCAGGGCCAGGGGGTGGACTTGATCATCCTTGTTGGTCTCTTCCAGCTTAGGCGATTCCATGAATCAGTACAGAGACAGTTTAGGTGTTTTGGTGCCATGTCTCAACTTGATCTACTTTGATGGGATAAAAGTTCATTTCAAAACAATTTCCTCCAACAGTTATCACTTGGAAATGTGCCTAACATTCAGGAAAATGTAACTTCCAAAGCCCTTTGGGAAGAAGTGTTCTTGAAAGTTGTTAATTTCACAAGAAGCAACAGTTTTCCTAAAAGAGAAGTCCAAGAAAAAACACTTTCTACTTCTTGGGACCAAGTCCTGTTCCTATTACATCACTGCTGGGCCAATGAAACCCTTGACTATTAAGATCAACTAGCCCAGATCTCACCTCAATTCTGTTTATGGCAGAATAAGCCAAGTTAAGGATAGTAACTGACCCTCAGAAGCTGCAGAAAAGGCACTTTGGGTGAACAGAAGTAATTTATTCTGCTTAGTGCTGATTGCTTGTCAAACATCAGCTTAGCTATTCCCCATCTCCTGCCCCACAAGGTCAGAGAACTTGACTTTAATGTCTCCTGAATTCCTCCTAAATAATCAAGAGGGAGGGGAAGCATGAGGAGCTGTTTGCAGCAACAGGGACTCGAGGAAGGTCTATTTTGTGGTCACTTGGGCAATTTGCAGCTGGATTTCCTTTTTGACCTTTCTGCTCCACATTATTAACAGCAAAAGGTTCTTCCCTGATCATTTTCTTCTGCAGAAAGCTGCCAGGTGATGCTGAAAATACTTTGGCCTGCATTTCCTCTGCAAACAAACCTGATTAGGGATGAATATTTAGCATCTTTGACCTTTTGTACTTGACTATTAGAGGAGAAAGGGAGTCCTGTGGGTCCTTGGGGTCAGCATCTTCTCACATGAAAAGGATGATGATTCTTGGCATGTGAAATATAGTTTTAAATACAGGTTTTTTTCTCCCTTCAGGAAGACAGACATTCCCTGAACAGGTACACCTGGATAGAGAAGCTGCTAGGCCTGGGCCAAGCCCCTCAAAGCCTCTGTAGATGTTCACAGGGCACTTTGCTACCTAAAATGTAAACTCCTGGGAGGTCACTTATCAAGGCTGGAATTTTATTCAGATCTGGGAGCAGAAATCCTTCCTGACTTGTCCTTTTCCATCAGGAAAGGAATCCTGAGTGAGCTGTGAACAGGAGATCTTCAAAGGGCAGAGATGAGGTGTGGGATGGCAATGGGATCTGTTGGCGTTTCATTTACACTTGTCATTACACAACTGATTGCCAAGAAATTTTCTTTCAGCTATTTCCTTTCTGAAACAAAAGGAAGTAAACCCATCATTTTCTATAAATTCTAGGTTCCAGGACCCCTTTTGCTTTAGGAAGCCCAAACAACTGGGAAATCTATGCCAAAATGAAGAGGCACTTCCCATCAGCAGAGAAGGTTCATCACAAGAGAGTCAGTCATATGAGGAGTGGCTCTGGGGGCTCAGCCTGGAGAAAAGGAGGCTCAGGGAGGACCTTCTTGCTCTCTCAAACTCTGTGGCAGGAGGTGCAGCCAGGTGGGGTCAGGCTCTGCTCCCAGGGAAGAAGGGACAGGGTGAGAACACATAGTCTCAAGCTGAACCAGGGGAGGTTTAGGTTAGCCATTAGGAAGAATTTATTCATGGAAAGGGTGATTAGACACTGGAATGTGCTGTCCAGGTCGGTGGTGAACCATCCCTGGAGGGGTTTAACAAGACTCTGGATGTGTGAAGCCATTCCCTGTGTCCTGTCCTTCCATCCCTTGTCCCAAGTTCCTCTCCAGCTCTCTTGGAGCCCCTTTAGGCACTGGAAGGGGCTCTGAGGTCTCCCTGAAGCTTCTCTTCTCCAGGCTGAACACCTGACAGGACAAGAGGGAACAGCTTCAAGCTGTACCAGGGGAGGTTTAAAGCGGATATTAGGGAAAATTTCTTCATGGAAAGGGTTGTCCAGCCCTGGCACAGGGATAGAGTCACCATCCCTGGAGGGATTTAACAGCCATGTGGATGTGGCACTTGGGGACATGGTTAGTGATCATCAAGTCCAACCATTAACCTGTCACTGCTGTAACCCCTAAACCCTAAACCATATCCTCTTAAACACTTCCAGGGATGGTGACTCCACCACTTTCTGGGCAATATTCCAGTGCCTGAACACCATAACAGTGAAGAAATTCCCCCTAATATCTAATCTGCCTCTCACCTGTCTCAGGTCATGGGGTAACATCACTTCCCATGGAGTAATCCCAACCCTTTCATTTTAAAGCCACACAAAACTTTCCAATAGCAAATGTCCTTCTAGGAAAAAAAGGATAGGAAATAACCTTTTTTTTTTGGTAGGAATATTTAGGGCTGTCTCTGGTTGCAGGTGCAAGTGCAGCAAATGTTTGATTGTGGAGAAAGTTGATGTTGGAACTTCCTTCATAGCTGCTAGGAGAGAGTTATTTATGGGACAGTTATTTATGGGAAGCTGCTCTGAGAGGGTATAGAAACAGGGAACAGGCCAGGCCCACTTAGGGATAGAAAACCTGGTCCCAATTTAATTGGGAGTGGATGTTTTTGGAGCTGAGATGGGAGAAAATATGTGCAAAAGGGAATTTATTTAAATAGGGTTTTACACTCATTTCATAATAGTAGCATTTTATCCTTTTTACCTTGATTTATGGGCACTGAAGCAGAACAGAGGAGTGAGAAAAAAGCAATTAATGACTAAAGCAAAAGCTCCTGCACAAATGCTTCCAGATACAAAAAGGCAAATGAATAAAAAAGAGAGAGAAATCTTACAAAAGCTGAAGAAAAGGAGATAATTGATGGTTCCATTTTAACCTAATGTTATTTCTGGAGCTCCTTTTTTATCTATATATTTTAGAATGTGTTATTTACTGCCTGGTTAGAACTGACAGCAAATAAACAGCATTTGCAGTATAATGTGCTTAGCATCCTGCTGCACTTGCTCATCCTACTTGGCTGTCAAGTTCTGGCTCCATCTAACATCAGTCAATGTTGGTGGTGATGGAGTCTGGTTTTAATAAGCACAGAGCTATAATTACCTGATTGCAAAGTTAAAGCCAAATGACACTTGTGATGAAGGTTTCATGGCTAAACAGTGAAGGCACTGAAGCATTCACAGACCAACTGGCAGGTGGGGAAGAGCTGGTGGAGGATTTGTTTCTTTGGTTGCTTGATAAGGGTCACTTTGTACTTGGAAGCTTTGTCATGGTAGGTAGAACAGGGAGAGGAAAGGCTGGGGGAAGTTCTGCTGAGAGTGGAAATTTGGGTGGGTGCTGGAGGGGCAGGTGGGTGGATGTTCAATGGGAAATCAAGTTATGGATCAAATCTGGTGCTGGATGTGCTGCTCTGTCATGAATTCCTCCCTCTGTTTAAATTCACACTGTGTGTGAAGGGGTGAAAACATATTTTAAGTTATGCTGTTCACATAATCATTTAGATTGGAAAAGAACTCCAAGATCATCAAGTCCAGCCTATGACCCATTGCCACCTTGCCAGCTAGACCAGAGCACCAAGTGCCATGTCCATACCTTCCTTGAACACCTCCAGGGGTGGTGATTCCACCACCTCCCTGGGCAGCAGATTGCAATACTTAACAACCCTTTCCATAAGGAAATTCTTCCTGATGTCCAATCTAAACCTCCCCTGGCACAGTTTGAGGTGTTTCCTCTCATCCTGTCCCTTGTTCCCTGGGAGCATTGCCTGACCCCATCTGGCTATGCCTCCTGGCAGGGAGCTGGAGAGAGTGAGAAGGTCTATCTGAGCCTCCTTTTCTCCAGGCTGAGCCCCCACAGCTCACTCATCCTCTCCTCATGTGACTTACTCTTTAGTGATTATACTACTCTGAAGTAGTTCTTCATTTTGTCACAGATTATAGAATCATAGAATTTTAGGGTTTGGAATGGATGTTAGAGATGATCCAGTGCCAACCCCCTGCCCTGGGCAGGGACACCTCCCACCAGAGCAGGTTGCTCAAGGCTTTAGCCAACCTGGCTGTGAACACTTTTTTTTTGGCAACCTGTGCCAGTGTCTCACCACCCTAACAGCAAAAACTTCTTCCTGATATCTAACCCTCTTTCAATTTCTCCCCATTACTCCTTGTCCTATCACTGCAGTTTCTACCCAAGAGTCCCTCTGCAGCTTCCCTGGAGCCCCTTCAGCTCCTGGCAGGTTGCTCTGAGGTCTCCACACAACCTTCTCTTCTCCAGGCTGAACAGCCCCAACTATCTCAGCCTGCCCTTGTAGGAAAGGTGCTCCAGTGCTCTGATCATCTTTGTGGCCTCCTCTGGACTTGCTCCAACAGTTCCATGTCCTTCTGATGCTGAGGACACCAGAGTCATGTGCAGTACTCCAGGTGGGGCCTCAAAAGAGCAGAGGGGGAAAAATCACCTCCTTCCACCTGCTGCTACACTCCTTTGGATGCAGCCCTGGATTTGGTTGGGCTTCCAGGTTTCCCAGTATTTCTCCTCCCAAGCTCTGCTGGTGCATGGCCCAGCTGTGGGGGAAACTCTTCTTTCAGTGAAATGAAACTTCTACACCTGCTGAAAGAGCTTGGAAGGGTGAAAACATTTCATCTGCTTTTCTAGCATAAAACTGGAACCACGTGATGAAATAAAACTTCCTGTAAAGAAAAAAAAATGACATTTTCTAGGGAACTTTATGAGGAATTGCCTATTAATTGTAACCACTATAAACTGCACTGCTTAAATCATCTCCCAGTTGTACATTTTGAGCTGTGCTCCTTGGTCATGAGATGTTCATCCTCTGGAACTAAAAGGCTCTGTCTGGATGAGTTGGGTCTTCTAGATGTTAAATTAGAGACGGATTTTGGCCTTTGACACCAAAGTGTCTGTGGTTAGGTTTAAATCTCTGTCTCCTTCACATTTTTTTGATAGGACAAGAAGGAATGACTTGAAACTGAGAAAGGGGAAGGTTAGATGGGATATTGGGAAGGAATTTCTCCCTGTGAGGGGGTGAGGCACTGGCACAGGTTGTCTATAGCAGCGGTGACTGCTCCATCCCTGGGAGTGATCCAGGCCAGGTTGGATGGGGCTCGGAGCAACCTGGGCTGGTGGAAGGTGTCCCTGCCCATGGCCAGGGGTGGAACTGGATGGTCTTTAGGGTCCTTCCAACCCATACCACTGTGTGATTCTATGGTAGGGCTGGTGTTTACACACTTGCAAACTTTCACATTACTTAGGTTGACTCTCAGTTCAGTTAATATGAAGAATATCCATGTTTTTCCTCTGATTTTTATGCATTATAACTGAATGAGTTTCCATTCTGTTGTTGGTTGGAGACTACTGGAAGTAGGTGGAGGACCAGCATCTCCTGGTTTGGATTGTGTGTCTTGTTCCCTCTGCAGCTTTTTCTTCTGTGACATTCCTAAAACATCACTTTCATGGGAGGACAGCTCTGCAGCCGCTAGTTCAAGGAGAAGGCTTGAAGATAGATGTTCTCAGCTTCCTTGATGCCCAGGATTTTCAGCAGCTCCTTCAGCTGCTGTGGGAAGATGGGGGAGTGGGAAAGGGGATGTTTTGTCATGAGGTGGAGCAACATCTCCTCTGTCCCTCCTGGAGCAGGTCCAAAGTGTTGCCTAGGGGCAATATATCTGTCTTTAGGCTGGAGAAAAGGAAGCTCAGGGGACACCTTGTCACTCTCTGCTGGTATCAAGGTACCAGGGTGGGACCTGGTCTCTTCTCCCAGGTAACAAGTGACAGAAAAAGAGGACACAACTTCAAGTTGTGCCAGGGGAGGTTCAGGTCGGACATCATAAGGAATTTCTTCATGGAAAAGGCTGTTAAACATTGGAATGGACTGTCCAGGCAGGTGGTGGAGGCACCATCCCTGGAAGTCTTCAAAAAACAACTGGACATGGCACTCAGTGCTCTGCTTTAGCTGACTAGGTGGTGATGGGTCACAGGTTGGGCTTGATCATCTTGGAGGTCTTTTCCAACCCACTTTTCCAAGTGTTTTAGCCTGTGATTCTCTCTTGGCTTGGTGTGGCCATTGGGACAGTGTAAGCCAACTGCCTTTGATTTTGGCTGGCCAAGAGCCAGTGGAGCACCCTGTTGTCTGCAGCAACTCCTCAGGGCTGGCATCCAGCCCTCTGGCTTACACCAGCACCTGGAAAAAGGGTCATGGGGATAATTGTCCCAGGGCTAAAAAAAAACATAAGGATTTTCGTCATTTTGGCCTGGTACAGAGATGGTTTTCGTTAGGCTTTTTCCTGTTCAGCTTAATGTGTAATTTCTCTGCCTGTAAAAAGTCTATTGCCTCAGCTCTTAAGATAATTACTGGATTTCATATTGCAAAGCCTTCACACAAATATTTGAAACACTACAAAAGAACAAAGACAAAACAGCTCCATGTTATTAATCAATGAGAGGAGCAGGGCGGGTTGTTATGAAAATACAGCACCCACTCCTCCAGCTTTTCATGGAGCACCAGATGGTCTAACATTTGTGGAGACATATCTCCCACCAACAGTCTGGATTTAACCATTTCACACCCCCAACTCCTGTTCCTGTGGTTAAATAGCCAGGGAAAGGCTGGGCAGCAACTGGTTTTGGGTCTGGCAGGAATAGGCTGAAGGTGTCCTTGGCTTAATGCAAGTGACTTTGTGTTACACTCAGATTTATGTTCCCTGCTCTTGGCATGCCAAGTTGGTGTTGCTTTCAAGAGATATAGAGGGATGGTACAGATATGTTGGACTGAGCCCAGCATATATCACAGTCTCCTCTCTCTGCTGAGCTTCTGTGGGGGTGTTTGCAATGCATAAAGTGGTGACTTTGCTGGGCATGTGCTGCTTCTCTAAATTGGATCCTGTTTCACAGTGAAGGAGAAGAGAAATAAAGGAGAGCCAAATATGCAGCTCCAACAGTGTAATTGCCCTGGCCCAAGGGTGACCTCACTCCCAGGCTATTTACAAGGGGATGGAGTGACAGGACAAAGGGGAATGGCCTCAAACTGACAGAGAGGAGGTTTAGAGTAGATAAGAGGAAGACATCCTTCCTGGTGAGACAGCTGTGGATGTCCCATCCCTGGAAGTGTTCCAGGCCATGTTGGATGGGGCTTGGAGCAACCTGGGCTAGTGGAAGGTGTCCCTGCCCATGGCAGGGGTGGGATGAGATGATCTTTAAGGTCCTTCCAACCCAAATCAGTCTGGGATTGTATTTTAAACGAGCAGATCTCATGTTATGTGTCTGTACAAAGACCTGTGTGAGTCACAGAGGTGCCTAACTATTTCTTCTACCATATCCAGTATAATTTCTGGTTGCAGCATGGTCGGCAAGAGAAAACAGGCTGCACTGCTCTTTCAAGTCTATTCCCTGGTCCCTTTTAAATCCCTTGACCTGGTGGCTTTGCATAAGAAGACTATCGAATGTTAGAGTGCTAATCCAGTTCTACATAACTCAATAAACAGAAGAGCTTCCACCTGGCAAATCCTGTTGTGCTCAGAGACTTACAGACCCTCAGCAGTGACCCTCAGCCCAAAAAATGTTATGATCTGAAGAGAGAGGCACCAAAAGGAAGGAGGCATCCATCAGACCTGCTAAACTCACTTCCCTTTTGATACAACAGCAACTTTTCTTGACTGTATTTATCTAAACCAAAAAAAACTCCCTCAATTTTCTTTTACTCTTTTCAGTTGCTGTTCCAAAAGCCAGAAAAAGGGAGAGAGAAATACAGAAAATCACCATCCCACAAGCAAACCTGACAGGCCATGGGAGAGAGGACAATCCATTTTCCTTTCCAAATCTTCACAGAATGAAAAGGAAAGTGTATTTATTCTTTCATCTCTCTAGGGACCTTCCCCAAGTTATTAGAATCTGCCTTATTAAATAATTGAGAAGGCTTGTCATAAAGTGACTTCTCCCTCCCTATCTATCATTGAGATGTGCAGAAAATGGCATGTCAAGCAACATTTGCTGGGAAAGCTTCAGGGATCATTAACTCTTGTCACCACTTAAGTGATTAAGGAACCAGAAACAGTGATATGTTTTTCTAGCTGCTTTGGAAATATCAAAGTGTCACACTTTCCATCCTCCTCTCAGGGTGAGGTGAAAAGGAGGAGTGGTGGGGTCTGGGCAGGGCAAAGGTAACCCTCTGCCACCTTGCTGGAGCCAGAAATGCCCCGTGGACATGCCACCAGGCATCGGGGCCACAGGGCACCCAACCTGCCTGGTGGCACAATGTGCTGTGTCCAAAACAGCTAGAGAAGTGACCCATCCTCACCATCTTACCAGGAGCACCATGATATTGTATCAGGGGAGGTTTAGGTTGGATATTAGCATAAGGTTTTTCCCCCAGAGGGTGTTTGGGCACTGGAACAGCTCCCCAGGGCAGTGGTCACAGCCCCAAGGCTGACAGAGCTCCAGGAGTGTTTGGCCAATGCTCTCAGGCACAGGGTGCATTGTTGGGATGTCTCTGCAGGGCCAGGATTTGGACTTTGACCCTTGTGGGTCCCTTCCAAATGGGACACTCTATGATCCTGTGTTCCCTGTGTCTCCAGCTCTCGAGGTACAACAAGCTCAAACCAGCTCCCAGGGCTGCTCAGGAGACATATCTGGGCATGGGCTGTGCTTTGTCCTTCCCCAGGCCCTGGATCCCCAGCCCCAGGGAGCTGTGGAGGAGCTGAAATCCCCAGCTCCATCCTCAGAGCTTCCTGTATTCCCTTGCACAGGTTTATCTGTACAGCCTTAAGCTGGAGCACACACTGCCTCTCCCTGCAGCACATTTTGGGGCCTCAGGGTGAAGAGCAGAGTGGCATGAAACTGTGTCAGGGGAGGTTTAGGTTGGATATCAGGAAAAGGCTCTTCCCCAGAGGGTGTTTTTGCACTAGAACACGTTTAGGTTGGATATCAGGAGGTTTTCCCTCCAGAGGGTGTTTGGGCCCTGGAACAGCTCCCCAGGGCAGTGGTCACAGCCCCAAGGCTGACAGAGCTCCAGGAGTGTTTGGCCAATGCTCTCAGGCACAGGGTGGGTTGTTGGGGTGTCCTGTGCAGGGACAGGAGTTGCAGTCAATGATCCTTGTGTGTCCCTTCCAACTCAGGAAGGACTCTATGGTCCCTTGATTTCTGTATACTTTCCATGATCTAGGCATATTTGGGTTTCCACCCTGTCCTTACTCATGATGATGTGTGAATTCCTCTGTCTCTCTTCACCAAAAGTCCTCCAGCATTGATATCTTGCCATCCACCTTGACATAGCTCTTGATACATAAGAAATTCCCTCTGTGGAGCCTCAACAAAAGATCTGTTCTTTTTCTTCTACCATGATATTTTGGAGGCAGCTTGCTCTGCCCAAGAACCAAAGCTGCAGAGAGCAGGAGAGGTAGGACAGGAGGGAGATTGGGACTGAAACTGCCACTGCAACAAGCTGATCCTTGATGTAACCTGAGGGCTTAAAATCATTCTGCGAGTTCTCCAACAGCAGCCAAACAGAGCCAGTGACTGGAGATTTGACTCCCAGCCCTGAGGAGTCTGTTTAAACACCCTTCCCCTTCCTCCCTCCAAGGCCAGCTCTGCACAGTAGAGTGCTCAATCCAGCCAGGACAGCAGTTTTGTGCTAGTCCACCTTCCATGGTCCTGCAAGGATGAAATCCAACCATTTAGGTGCTCAGGATGATAAGTTTCCTCCTGTGAAATCCATGGCATCTAGACATTTCTCATATCCCAGATTACCTCAGCCAAGATGAATCTCTGGACTTCCATAGCTGGAAGAAGCCTCAGGTTGTATTTGTGGCTTCTGAGATCCTTCTCATCCCTGATGTCCTCCCCTGGTGCTGACAGACTAAAATCACAGCTCCATGTGGTTTGCTGTGCCTCAGCCCAGTCAAGGCACTGTGTCCCCAGCTTGGAATAAACCTCACTGGCAAAGGAAATAGCTGGTTAATAGAATCAGAGAACCATCAAGGTTGGAGGAGACCTCTAAGATTATTAAATCCAACCATTAACCTGTCACTGCTAGAACTGCTAAACCCTAAACTTGAGTGCCAGATCCAGATGCCTCTTAGACACTTCCAGGGATGGTGACTCCACCACCTCCTTGGGCAATGTAACAGTGCCTGAACATTTTCACAGGGAAAAATGTTTCCTAACATCTCCTCTGCCTCTCCCCTGTCTCAGCTCAAGGCCATTCCCTCTAGTCCTCTCTCTGCAGCCATGGCAGGAGAGACATCCCCTACCTCTCTCCAACCCCTGTCAGGGAGTTGTAGCCATAATACAATAAGTTGGTACTAAAAATATGAAGTATTTGCAGTGTTAATATCTTCATTGGAGTCTTGTGCCCAGAACTACCTCAGAAAAGCTGATCCTTCTACTTCATGGCACAGCTAGAGCTTGGAGATGTTAGTAAATTTAGGAACTGGCTATAATTTTCAGGGCTATGTCATGCAATTGGGATGATTCAACATATCTTTATTCAACAGCCTGATCCAAGGGGGAAGTTTGCTGTGCAGTGCTGGAGCAGCTTTGTATTTAATCTCTTGTTATCTTGGTTGTATATTCCAGGTCAAGGTGAACTCCTAAATGAGTCTTTGTAAATTCAGGCTCCTACAAGGCAAGCAATGCTCTTAAATCTTTTCTCCCAGTGAATTACTAGGTTGGAGATAAGATCTTAGGCCTATTGTATTCAGACAAATAGACAAATATATGCCTGTTTGTTTTTCAAAGGCTCAACCCAGAAACAACTTTAGACTCTGAAGGGGAAGGTCATTGCCTATCTCTTACACTTAGAAAATATTGCAATTGGCTGATGAGCAGAGCTGAATCCCATGTTTTCACCCTTGCTGGCACAGCTCCTGCTAACTGCTCTTTCCCCAAATAGGCCTCAGTTCTCCATAAATCACATCTTGTCAGCTCTGTTTTCACCTCTCCAAGTGAGATGCTGACACTTTGTTCTCTGTTTCCAGCAGCTTTTCTCCCCATGCTCAGGGGAAACTGTCCCCTTTAGGCAATTTATTTGATGAATTTAGCCTCTCTTTTCATGTGTGAATTAGCCAGTGAGAGACTTGGATATTTTGACACCACCATTTACTCCTTCAGTTGTGATGATGAATGCCATGCAGCCACCAATGTCAAGCAATTCTGACGCAGCACTTTAGGGTTTAGATGATGATCACAGAAATCTCTAGGTGGTGATGAGATGCCTTGTGATTCTCTACATAGTAGGATGTAACTCCCATATAAAAAGACCTGAAGAAATATATGTGTTTCAGGAATCTTTCCCTTAAGATAGACTTGCATGGTTGCCCTATCAACCTGTGATTGACAGGAGTATTTTGCCTCCAGGCTGCCCAGCTTTTCACACCTTTCCAACACAGGTGAGTAGGGGCAAAATCCTCTTCCTGATTTGGCCACCTCAACTTTGTACTGTGGAAAAAGCCACTTTGGGCATTTTTTTGTGCTGCCCAAAGGAGTGTGAGTCCAATGTGAGTCCAATTCCCCTCTCAGTTCCCTATGCCTGTTATAATACTTGTTATCCAATTATTTTTAATGAAAAAAACAATTTGTTCCTTTGCCTTCTTGTAAGTGGCAGCAGGATGAGCTGAGAGCAGCAAAATCTGGGCTCGACTTGTTAGCGTGCAGCTCTTGCCTCTTAGCAGTAATTGGCTGGGAGCAGATTTCCCACTTGGCTAATTAGTTCTAATTGTGTCACTCTCATTATCTTGCCATTTTGCCTCTTGCCACAAATAGGGATGATACAGCTGATGAGGAGAGGCTGCAGTTGGGTTCTATCCATAGGTGTAGCCACAACCAAGACAGCAGCTGGGCCAAGTGTACACCTTGCCCTCCATGATCATATAAAAGGACTCACCAGAGCTCTTGGCTCTCCAGGTTGACCCTGTGGTGAGGTTACCCCATCAAATACAGGTAGGATGTGAACTGTGCTGACCAGGATATGTTTTTCTGGGAGGTATTTTCAGACCACACTTATCCTTTTTGCTTGTGCCTCTTTCATTGCCTTCATCCATGCCTGGTTTGCAATATAATCATTAGGGGAACATCAGAAGCAACAGAAGACAATAGTTGTCTGTGGTAGGATGGATGTGCTAAGATGTTCCTTGTGGAATATCAGTTTTGTATCTGCTTTTGGAGGAGAAGACATTAGATTGGGAATCATCTGAAGTCCTACCTCATGTGTGGAACTTATCTGCTGGGGTACAGCCCTTGGGTGGGATGACCCAAGCTGTGCTTCCTGTCCCTTTCCCCTTGGAATGGTCTGTCTCTGGTCTTTAGAAATGATTCTATTTGCATCCTACCTGCTTGTGGACTATCAGTCTTTGGCTTTGTAGATGTTCCCTTGTCCAAGTATCTCCACTTCTCCTGCCCTCAGTCTCATTTTCTGGCCTTGCTTGCTTTGCAGATAAAAAGCAGATGGTCTTCCCCTTGCTTCCCAGTTGGGATCTTTTGCCTCTTTGTGGGGGTTGGTGGAAGTTATGGCTTCTCTGGGCCTCAAGCTGTGGGTGTAGCTGTGAAGATCTGTGGCCAGCACAAGAGTAGCCATGGCCTCACTCCTCCAGTTGTGTTCCCAACCTGAATTGTCCTCTTTGGGGCTGAGCACCAGAGCCTGGAAATCTTTGTTGCTCTGATGCACCAAGGTTTGTTTGTTCATGCTCCATTCAGACAAAGCTTTCCTGTAGCACACCTGTGGTGCTCCAATGCTGTGGTTTGGTTGGGTGGAGGTTGAGGTTGCTGATGTACAGAACTTTGGGTTTTTCCTCAGAGCATCAAATCCATTGTATGCAACAACTAAGGGTGTGTTAGGTGCCATTAGTCTGCTCTCAGCTTTCTATGCCCCACACAGGCAACATGGCAAGCTTGGAAGAGGACAAATGGACCATCAGCTAGCTGAAGTCAGCTCTTCCTGACTCTTCACTGCAATCTGGTTGTAATTTAAAAGCCATGGGTTTTTCATTAGTTGCATAATGGAGAACACTGTTTTCTGTGCCTAATAGATATCACTAGATGCCACAAAAGAGAAATGATCAGCAAGAGGCAGAGCACAAATGGCTCGATTGTGGAGGTGCTTTTCTGGGGGTAATGATGCTCTTTCTAACATTTCAGAGCTCTATCAGAGAGAAGTGAGAAAGATATTTAAGATGCAAAAATTATGGAGAGCCTTATTTATTCATCTCTCTCCTGGAGTGCATCATGAGCACAAATTCCTGTAATGTGAGGAGATTTGAAAGCTCTGAGCAAGTGTCTCTCTCGTGGAAAATCCTATTGCAAAACACAAAGTAGTGTTTTCATAATTGCAGAGCCTGAGGCTCAGTGACAGCTGCTGCTTTGTCCTTATCTCCTCTGCATGTTCTCTTTACTGAGTGGAATGAGACAGGCCTGGGCTGGGGGAAAAGACCCTGTTCTTATCTAGCAGTGTTTTCCCAGCTTCTGCTGTGTAATTCCCTGAGAGCATGGAGGAGGATGTGGAAGGCTCAGCCAGCTCCTGTCCTAAAACCTAAGTGGTGCCTCATTCATAGTTTTTTTCCTATGGTTGTGAGAATCAATACCCTGTGATGGTAAGATTATTAGCCATCCTGCTTGCCTTATTTTTCAGAGTCATTTTCTAACACAGAAAGAAGGCCAAGAGCAACACAAGTGCTTAACTTCAGGGATCATAGGAGTAATAGTGATTTTTTTGAAGGCTGTTGTTTGTGGTGGGTGGAAACTCTGCCTTGCACACACTCCATCACTTTGACACTTGGTCCTTTGCTTCTGTGTGTGCCTGGAGGAGTAACCTGGACCTCCATGTGCATTTAGCTTCTGCTTTTACAGTTGTTGAAACTCCCAGGGAACAACTGTAGATAGAGGAAGATAAAAGAGGTTACTACCTTTATCTTCCTCTTCCTCCTTCCCAGGCAGTGGCTGTGTCTCTTCCCCCTCCTGCTCTCAAAATGTCTCTGCTTTGGAGTATTCTGACCCATCCACTTAGTCTTGCTCCCTTTTAGAACTCCTTCTTTGCTTACTAACTGAGGTGACTTCCAGTTGGAGCAGCCACAGTGCCTGTCACTGTCACAGAGGAATGAGACTTCAGTGGTTGGAATGGAGCTTAAAG
>NW_008665352.1:31301-33181 GCF_000695815.1 Acanthisitta chloris | reverse complement strand
CCCTGGAACACTGCCAGGCTTGGGGCAGCCACAGCCTCCCTGGGCAACCTGTGCCAGTGTCTCACCATCCTCACAGGGAAAACTTCTGCCTAGGATCTAATCTAAATTTCCCCCTCTCAATTTCTCCCCATTACTCTTTGTCCTGTCATCACTGCAGTTCCTAACCAAGAGTCCCTCTGCAGCTTCCCTGGAGCCCCTTCAGCTCCTGGCAGGTTGCTCTAAGGTCTCCACACAACCTTCTCTTCTGCAAGCTGAACAGCCCCAACTCTCTCAGCCTGTCCTTGTAGGAAAGGTGCTCCAGTGCTCTGATCAGCTTTGTGGCCTCCTCTGGATTTGCTCCAACAGTTCCCTGTCCTTCTGATGTTGAGTACACCAGAGCTGTGTGCAGCACTCTAGGTATCACTTTGTCATCAGCTCCAGAGACCTTCTCTTCCCCTTGTGGGCACTGAAGAGTGTTGAGCAGGGTAGTTTTTAATAGCAATTTTCCAAGTGGCAATGGGACTTGACTCTGCTGTGAGTTAAGCCCTGTCTCCATCACAAAGGAGACAGGCAAACTTGCAGCCAAAAATAGGCATCATTAGTTGCTGAGGAATTACTCCTTGGCCATGGTGACTGTTCTTTAAAGAAAATCAAGCAAACATTTGGTTGCTTTTCCAGCCCAACTTCATTTTCAGCTATAATGAAGTGCACTTTATTTGTAGGCTGCAAATAAGCTGAAACAACAGCAAACCACTTACAGCCCAGGCTGTGTGTGACTGCATTTATTGCCAGTTTGTTAAATGACTGAGGTGAAAGGTCTTCAGTTCTGGAAGAAATGTGGATTTATTGCAAGTTTTCCCCTGGAGAGGGTGGATCATCTCATGGTGAAAGCAGAAGCTGACTGTCAGGGCTAAGTCCTGGAATGGTGTAGTGGCATGGAGGGTTAAATACTTCCTTGGAAGTCTTCCAGACCAGGTTGGTTGGGGATTGGAGCAACCTGGTCTAGTGGAAGGTGACCCTGCCCATGGCAGAGGGTTGAAACTGGATGAGCTTCAAGGTCTCTTCCAAACCAAACCACATAGTTCTATGATATGCATCACTCCTGCTTGTCACAGACTTCTTGCTTGAGCTTGCACAGGGTGGGCCACTTGGTCTGCAAAATGGATCACAGAATCATCTTGGATAGATGTGGAAAACCTTTCTTGCTCTCCTGCCTCTTTATGTGATTTGAACCAGGGTGAAAGTGCTGCATACACCAATGGCTTTGGTCATGATTTTGTGGCCATGAACCCAACGAGACCTGGTATGTTGAAGGTAGAGTGGCCTTGGGATATCTGATGGGTGCACCTAGCAGGTGCATGGACCAGTCTGAGCCTGGGCAAGAGCATCCATTGAGGTCTTGAATGTGCACCAGGGCCCAGTCTGTGTGTTGAGGTAATGAAGAAGAGCCAGAACCAGCCTGGGGACAAAGAGGAGTAAAAACAAACCTGTGAGTGCAGTAGGGACTTGAGATTCTCTGCCCTTTTACTGCAGTGGCCCTCAAATCTCCAGCTTAATGTCTGTCACACAATTCTTCCAGGTTTCCCATGATCATAAAAGTAGTAGTATAAAAGTAATACTCCTGTGGGTATTAACAATATCCCCAATTACAAACCTTCCTCATCTTGTATTTTCTAGTAGGACTAGGAAATTCTTTAGCTTAAAAATGCTAAATTCTTCAGCTCTGCTTCCTCTAAAGGCATCAAGTCATGGTCTAAAGGGTCATGTCTGGGTCTTTCATCACAGCTTGCTATATTCTGTCATTACAATGGACTCATCTAAAAAGGAACTTTTCATTTTCCAAGTGTGGTTTCAGTTAGCTAAGAAGGTAATTAGGTTTGTCTCTCAGTCATTGTGAAGCT
>NW_008665352.1:25518-31280 GCF_000695815.1 Acanthisitta chloris | reverse complement strand
CAGCAGGAAATTCCTGCCTGGTGTTGGATTGATTAATGAGTTCGCTGCAATTATAGAGAGAGATAGAGAGCAATTACCTACCTGCCCTGTAAGAGAAACAGGAGTGCATTGAAAATAAAGAACTCAACAAGAAAGAGGCACAGATGCAGTGGAAATTAATACAGAGCATTTTTTGTTGTGGCACTAAGTTTGTTCTCTGTCATGTGAAGATTTGCCATAGGCAAAAGGGAGTGGAGACGTAAAGTCAATGTGGAGAGGAGAGTGAGGCAAGGACAAATCATCACCTCACCTGGGCTCCTCTCCTTTTGCATTGCTTCTTCATCTCACCTGTGTTCAGGACTGTTTGGGTTGGAGGAGCACAAACTAAACCCTCAGCCCTCCCAGGGAATTGTCCTCTGTGCCAAGCAGAACTTGGTGGTTTTAATTGACTCCTGTGGAAATTTAGAGCTGTTCCTTTCAGCTTCTGAGGCATCCCAGTACCACCTTCTTGATTTCTCAGCTCTGCAGTTGGGTTGAGCCAGGACACCTGCTCAGAACTGAAAGACTTGAGGGATGGATGGAGGCAATTCCCAGAAAACAATCCTTTAGTCCTGCAGTTTTTCTCTTTTTGTGGTGTCAGGTTCAAGTGTGACATCCCCATGCTGCTGCCAAGGAGGTTTCATGGCCTGTCCTAGAGACAGACAAACAGTTGGTAAAGTGCTATCCAGGATATTTCCCATCTGTTGGAATCATGAAGGAAAGTAATGTAATAAGAGTGGAAATTGGGTTTTAGAAGCTTTTGTCTATGACACATTGAGAGAAAATAACCATTTTAGGGCAAAGCCACTTTAAAGAAGAACAGGTCATATTTATGCTGAAACAAACTGGATTGATGAGGAGACAGGGAAGATGCTTCCTTCTAGATCTTACTCTGGAGATACCAGGCAGAGGTGGTTGGATATTCAGAAAGTTTGAAGCATGTGGATACTTATCACACTTGGAGTTTCCATCAGGTCTTGAATGACATTTTTATACAGAGGTGGAGTAGACAACAGGGTCAAAGTAATTCTAAGGTGGGTGGAGGTTAATCCAAAGGATGTTCTTGGATCCTTCAGTGCTGTTTCACTGTTGTGCAGGGTGATCATGCTAACTGGAAGCCAAAGAGGTCTCTCTTGACTCTAACAACATTCAAAGACTTTGAAGAATGAGTTGGATCTTTGGAGTTGGTACTCTGCTGCCAGAACCTGGATAGGGATAGATTGTATGGATAGACTAAACCAAAGAATGGTTTGAAAAAAGACCTATTCCCTCCCTCTATCCTTCTCCCAAGGAGAAATTCCAGTTTCTGCACAAGGGTTGGATCAGGTCTCAGCCTTTGTGCAGCTCTGGGAGCAGCAAGGTCAGAGTTGTGGAGCAAAGACTCAGGGTATGAGGGAGTCACATGAATTCCTAATGCCACAGTGCTCTGGAAAAGGCAAACCATGTCCTGGGATGTATAAGCAGAAGTCTCACCTGCAAGTGGTGAACTCAAGTCCCTCCATGCTGCTTTGGCTGGAGTCTCCTAGCAGGTTTTGGGCATTGGGTTGAGACCAGTTGTGGCCCAAAGGAATTCTGTGCTGAAATGGATGATTAACATGTTCAATGTAGAGAAAATAGAGGTCTTGAAAGACCTCTGCAATGGTTTAACCATAGAAACAAAGACTGAGGAACATCAACATACCCAAGAGGTGAGGCAGCTGCCCAGGGGAAGGGACTGTTCCATCATCTACAATCACTGGAGATGGAACAAATAGTAGTAGGCTTAGAGGAGTGAAATTTTGAGTTACTCTAGAGTTATTTGGACTTACAGGTTGAACACCACAACCTGTCCAAACCAGGAGATCTATTTCCATAGTGGGAGACTTCTAAGGAAAAGTCTGACGTATGTTTCACAGATGTAGTGAGAAAAATAGCATCAAGCAGCAAATTGCTGCTCCTCATTCCTCTCTCCACTGTCCAAACTTGAGGGTAGGAAAAGAGAAATCCAGGGGCTGGGTATTAGCAGTGTACTCTCTTCCCTGAGGATTATTTCTGGACATATACCCCAGTGCCATATTTAAAAGATCATTTTTTGCCAGCTTAACAACTCTATCCCCAAATAGTGAACAAAAGTCTTTACACAAAGGAGCAGGTTTTATTTGGCAGGACAGTGTTTTCTCTTTGGATATGAGTGAGGGTTTATGGAAGAACCAAATAATCTCCTCATCCATTTGAGCTTGCTGTTTGTCCTCAGTCTCTCAGCTCTTCCCTCAGGCTTTCTCCTTCAGACTTGCTGGGATACATACTGGAAACCAGTTTGTAGGTATGGGTTATTAGTGAGCTGGAACCTTTCCACCTCCCAGGTAGAAGTTCCTACCTCCTCCCCTGGGACTGTCTAACCCTCTCCCCTGAGACTATCCAACCTGGCACTAACCAGAGCTTTAAAAGTTACTCAATAACAATAATAAACCCTTAAAATACTCCATTTAAACTGCCACACTCAAGGACTTGGAGTAAAGGCACAGCCACAGTAGCTAAATTGCCTTAATTGTAGAGAAAGGAACCTCCTGAGGTGGATGATGAGTGTTGTAGAAGGGCATAAACCACAGTATATGGTGCAGAACACTGAAATCCATTGCGGCCCAAGCAGAAAGAAAAGAGGTTTCTGACCCATCACCCAAAAAAGATCCTGGATTGATCCTGGCTGCCTGACAGGTTCAGAAAAGCTTTCAGTGGTGGAGATCCCTCTTTCCTCATGGAAGTCTTGCAGTCCCTGAACAGTATCTAAGGAAAACCTTCCTTTTTGGGTTTGTTGGTTGTGAATCAGCAACTTAGACCTTTGCTGCTCCTTCTAAAGGCATTCCAGTAACTGGGAATTGCAGGTTGCTAGACCAGTGATGAGTCAGTACAGTGGGACAACTAAATATGTATCTAATTCCCCATGCCATGATTACGGAAGTCACTAATGATGCCCAAACTGTAACTACGTTATGGGAGGCAGTGGATCAACATGGCTACACCTTCATTTCCCACTGTGCTGCTGACTGCAAAGGGATTTCGCAAACATTTGCGCTTGCCCTTTCAGTTTTGTGAATCTTTCTGGGGCAGAGGAGGTGAGGAGAGGTAATCGCTCATCACACTTGATGTGACTGAGGAATACCTTCACCTTCTGCTGCCTGTAAACCATCTCAGCCTCAATCTCCTTGCTCAGGTGACTCCTCTAGCAGAACAAGGCTATTATGGATGTGTCAACTTGGATAAGGGAAAGTCCACAGGGCTGCTCCAGAGGGGAGCTGCTGTGACATATTAGGCTATCAGCATGTTGAGGACAGGCAATTGTCTTCAATCAGTCTTGGGTAATGTTCTATGTCTGAGCATGCTTCGAAGACCAAGAGCTCATGATGACTAATCCCAGGTAAGGCATAACACCTGCATGCCAAGCTGGATGGAGGGGCTGGAGGTGCCACATGAGCCTGTTGCTTGGCAAAATCAGCTGCAATAATTCTGTGCTTTAGATTGCTTGCTGGTTTGGGATGAAGTCTGTGCCTAGGCAAAGAAATCTTTGATTTAAACATGGATACACCATTTTCCTGCATGGGTATGCTCTTTTGCCCTGAGAGGGTGTGGATTCTCCCTCACTAGAGATATCCCAGAGCCATTTGGACACAACCCTGAGCCATGTGCTCTGGGCTGGCCCTGTTTGAGCAAGGAGATGGGACTAGATGACCTACTGTGGACCCTCGCAGCCTGACCCGTTCTGTGATTCCCTGTGATTCTTCCCCTGGCTGATGGGAAGGGTTGGAAGATCAGAAACAAGGCTAGATGAACCCTTTTACCCCTTAACAACCCCCTGAGAGTGGTCCCAGGGTGTACACTTCAATGCTTTTATATTAGTTCTCTTTGCTCTTTTAGTAGGCAAAATTGTGCATTATTGATTTGCTTCAGGCCCTTCCTATGTGGAGTCACAGCTCTAGTTTTAAAACAATGGAATAATTTAGCCTGTACAATTGTTTCATTAGCTTCTGGAGTCATGTTTGGGATGTGACAAGTCTCCTGTTGCCTATATGGGTTTAGCTAATTGTTCCTCTGCGCAGAGGTCCCTGAGTCTAACACAGCAGAAATGGAGTAATTTTTCTCTGCTTGGTGGAAGGGAGAGTAGTTGCCTTTTCCCTCGTGCTGAAAATGGATTGCTTTGGGCATAGAGGGGGAAACTGGGAAGCTTCGTGTTAGTGTGTCTTGCCCTCAGTGTGGGAAGGTGAGAAGGTAAGAGATGAGATGTTATCATCCCTGGAGGTGTTCAAGGAACAACTGATGTGGCTCTGCTCTAGCTGACAAGGTGGTGATTGGTCAAAGGTTGGACTTGATGATCTTAGAGGTCTTTTCCAACCTAAATGATTCTGTAAGGAGGGAGATGTGGGACTCTATCACTGTCATTCATTAAGAGAACTCCAGCACCCAAGGCCCCTTGATCCATAGTCAAAGTACCAGAATATGTTAAATTTAGGCTAGATCTTAGGCAGAAGTTTTCCCTGTGAGGGTGGTGAGACGCTGGCCCAGGTTGCCCAGGGAGGCTGTGGCTGCCCCAACCCTGGCAGTGTTCACAGCCAGGTTGGCTAAAGCCTTGAGCAACCTGCTCTGGTGGGAGGTGTCCCAAGGAAAATGGCCTTGTGGGAGCCATTGGCTTGCAGAAGTCACTTCAGCCTTCCACAAGAAACAACAGATGTCCAATCCTGTCACTCTCCACGAAAAGCTCAGCTGTTAAACTACCAATTCCTATAGAAACTGGGTCAAATATCCAACCTGGTCTGGTGGGAGCTGTCCCAGGGCAGGGGGTTGGCACTAGTTAATCTCTAAGCTCCATCCCAACCCCTAAGATGCTATGATTCTCTGAGTGGCCCAGCACCAGCCACATGCTTCCTTGCAGCTCAAATTAGCCCAAGTAATGAATGTGTCACTTTAGGCACTGTAATGAGCATGACTTTGGTGCAGCTGGAGGCTTGGGGGGCTGCTCAGCAGCAGCCTCTGCCTGTAATTCACCTCTGTCAAACCTCCACCCTGGTGCTCTGCCTGCCAAGTGCCCCTGATTAAACAAATGGACCAGTTCAAGTACATCATTTCAAAGTTCTGTTCAAACATGATATTTTGATCTCATCGCAGCTTCCCTGTGAAATTAAGGATTTCATGCTCCCATCCCAGCTAAATGGACTTGCTGGTGCTCAGGCTGAAAGGCCTTGCACGGTGGATTAGGAAGGCATTGTGCAAAGTGGCATTGAAAACCTGTAATTTGCCTGTCTCTGCCTCTTGCTTCAATGAGCCATTTTCATGCCAAATTTCAGCAGACAAATGCATTAGTTCAGCTGGGCTGGGGAGGGCTTTGCTCCTGCTTTCTGTGAGGCTTTGGGGCTCAGCACAGGAGTTTAAGGTGGAAATGTGCAGCTGGGAAGCTGCACATGCAAAGGCATTGCCCAACATGTAGTGGGTGCCTTTAAATATTGGGAATTTATGGCTGGTACCAGGTAAAGTCATGTTTTTATGCAAACATCTCTAATTGCTGATTACCCCAAGGCTTGTGTAGTTTGTTCAAAGCTTTAAATGACACTGATCATTCATCTTGTACTGCTCTGTCAATCCATATCGTTTTGGCAGATCCTCCAGTGCCTATAAAAATATCTAATAATCCATTAACTACTCAGTTTGAAAGGCAGCCTGTGAGGAGATTATTGAGCTCTTCCTTTATTACCTAATTTAATGTGATGAATACTCAC
>NW_008665352.1:11253-25493 GCF_000695815.1 Acanthisitta chloris | reverse complement strand
AACCAAACCATAAGACAACCATAAGCTCAGGGCTGTGTTTGGGTGGTCACTCGCTTGGCATGTTCAGGAAGAGATATATCAATTTAGAGACACTTAAACTCAGATTAAAGCTGGTCTAACTCATGGTGCAGTAATTAGGCTCCATATAGCAGCACTTTATAGCCTTATTAATATCATTATAGCTGTGTGAGGGGGTTCTGTTTTTAACTGTTAGTGGGGGACACTTCTTGTTCCCCTCTGTGTCCTGCAAGCCAGAGACTTTGGCCTGTGGAATGACGTTTGTTTTGGCTACATGGTCCTTTATACCTAAGAGAGGGTTTGGAGAAGGTGGACAGTGTTGTAAACTAGTAAGTCAATGCAATCATTGAATGGTTTGGGTTGGAGAGACCTTAAAGCTCATCCTATCCCACCCCCTGCCATGGGCAGGGACACCTTCCACTAGCCCAGGTTGCTCCAAACCCCATCCAACCTGGCCTGGAACTCTTCCAGGGAGCAGAACAAAAAAAGCCATGGGTCAGGTGCTTATTTCTAGAAGCATCTTACATTTAGAGAAGTCAAAGCTTTTCAAATTGCAACAGGTTTTGCTCCCTTTCCCCAGGCAGTGGCAGTGTGAAATCCCAGACTGGTTTGGGTTTGGAGGGACTGTAAAGACCATCTCATTTCTCCCCTTGCCATGGGCAGGGACATATTCCACTAGCCCAGGTTGCTCCAAGCCACATCCAACCTGGCCAGGAACACTCCCAGGGATGAAGCAGCCACAGCTTCTCTGGGCAAGTTGATTTATCAGAGGAGTATCACTGCAGTGCATGTGGTTCAGTTGCTGAGATGAGGCTTTTGATGCTGTGAAAATTGGAGGGAAGATTTTAGTGAGAGCTGGGAGATTTGACATAGCAGCTTGGCAATAAACCTCTGTGAATTTGGGATGAAAAGTGGATGAAACTTTCAATTAATCAAAAAACTGAGAAAAATATTCAGGCTGAAAATGAAAACCTGAGGAATGAGACTGATTTCCTACTCCTCCAAAATTCTTTTCTGTGTACTCCCATGGCTCTGCTTCCTAATTTATGAGCCAAGGGGATCTTGGTCCCTCTGAGAGCTGATGCATCAGAGGGTGGATGCTGGTGTTCTTAGATCCTCCTTCCACACAGCATATTCACCCTCTCAGCTTCCCATTAATGAACTGGCAGTATTTATGCCATGAGGAGGAGAAGGTGACACTGACAAATGGTGCTGGAGATGAGCAATCCTTGCAATTGCCAAGTAACCACATGTTGGCTGTACCCTCTGCAGAACCTGCTGCACCAAGGTAGGGCTGTAAACCTTAGCCTGCTGCTAATGCAGCTTTGAAGACCATTTCTCTCTGGTTATATTTCACTTTATATTGCTTTTCCAATGATAAAACCATCCCAGTGAGTGCTGAGGTGTTGAGCACACCCAAACAGTGTTACTTCTGCCTCCTGCCCCACATCCCCCAGCTGGGAA
Source organism: Acanthisitta chloris (assembly GCF_000695815.1). Classification (NCBI taxonomy): domain Eukaryota; kingdom Metazoa; phylum Chordata; class Aves; order Passeriformes; family Acanthisittidae; genus Acanthisitta; species Acanthisitta chloris. The sequence goes on along the minus strand of NW_008665352.1, from coordinate 24,011 downwards.
ATGGGATTTTAGCCTAATTCTCTGGCATGGAGGATTTTCTAAACAACTTGTTAAATCATGAGTGCTCACAGCTGTGTGGAAAACAAGTTTCTTGGGAAATGGGATATGATTACAGAAGCACAGAGTGTTTTGGGTTTGAAAGGACCTTAAAGATCATCTCATCCTACCCCCTGCCATGGGCAGGGACACTTTCCACTAGCCCAGGTTGCCCCAAGCACCATCCAAGCTGTCCTGGAACACTTCTAGGGATAAGAACAAAAAAAGCCATAGCTCAGCAATAAACACAGGGCAGCAAAGTCATGACCAACTTTGAGCTCTGTGTGCCATGAGTTAAGCTATTGTTGTGGCTAGGATGGGACATTTGGGCTGGAGGTCAGTGCTGGCGCATCAATGCTGCAGTGAGTGTCAGCAGTAATGCTCAGGAGACAAAGTGTTTTGTATTAGAGCATCAAGTAAGTCCAAGTGGCTTGAGAAACAAGAGGTCTTCTCATTTTTCCCCTCTTTTCTTCCCTAGCAATGCTTTTCCAGGGAACTCTATACTCCTGAGATGCAGATCTGATGAAGAACTGATGAATGAATTTCCCACTGTAGTTGCGTAGCTCCAAGAGAAGCAGAAAAAAATGCAAGCAGATTTTCTGCCTCCTGCTTTCTTTATCCTGTTTACTGTCTTTCAAGTGAGTGGCAGTACAGGAAGGAATTGATTTGGATTGGGTTTGGATGCATCTGAATGAAAGAATCGGGTTTGGTAGAATCAGAATCACAGGGTGCTTTGGGTTGGAAGGACCTTAAAGATCATCTCATCTCACTCCTTGCCATGACCAGGGACACCTTCCACCAGCCTAGGTTGTTCCAAGCCCCATCCAACCTGGCCTGGAACACTCCCAGGGAGGGGGTAGCCACAGCTGCTCTGCTCCAGGTATTACCATAGCAAGACAGACAACAATCAAAGCCAAAAGTGGCCTCAGGGCATGTTCAGTGTCTGCATTGGAATGTTTCTTGGGGAACTTCAACTCCCTTGGCATAAACATTTCCCTAAGATTAACATTCCAAGAACTGATCCTTTTCCTTCTGGATTATAATTTTTTATTTTAATTTCATTTTAAATCAAAATGTTCTTTCCCATTTTGAAGTCAGGTTTTATACTGATTGATCTGCTATAACTGGGGATATCAAGCTCTAGTGTCCTGCAGAGCCACAGAGTTCTCTGCCCGTGCTACTGGGGTCAATTTAACCAGTAATGCTGGACCACAATGCCACATTTTCCCTCATGCCTTCAGCTCAGGAATAACAAAGGAAAACAGTTCTCTCTGAACCAGAAAGAGCTAGAAACAGAGAGAAAGTGAGTGCTCAAAGAGAAGTCAGAGAGCCGTAGAATGATTTGGGTTGCAAGGGACTTAGAGCTCATCTCATTCCAACCCTTGCCACAGGCAAGGACACCTTCCACCAGCCCAAGTTGCTCCAAGCCCCATCCAACCTGGCCTGGAACATTTCCAGGGATGGAGTTTTCATCCCTGGAAGGGACGATGCTAAGGCCTTTGTCAGGGATGTTTCCTGCCTCCTGCAGGAGTCTTCTTTGCTCATTGCTTGAATTCCTCATGAAATTTGGGCCTCAGAGTGACTTAGCAAATAGGTTAGTGAAAAATCTGTATGTTAGAATAATGCAGAGGGTAATGAATGACTCCTTAATAGCTAGGAAATAAAGCTGCAGCCAGCTAAATAAAGCTTTGTGGCTCTGGCCTCTTACTTTATTCTACATGGGCTTTTAAATAAACCATAAATTCCTGGAGTTTTACTAGGGAGAGACTTAACTATTCAAGTAGGAAAAGTGAGATATATATTGGATTGGAAGCAAATGAAAGCCTGAGCCTTCTTTATAGTTGAAGCAAGACTTGACTACACTCTTTTAAAAGGGGAAAAATATTAATTTGCTGTTTAACTCTGCATCAAATGTATCATGAACAGCTTCTGGTGGTCATGGTTGTAATTCCTCCTCCACAAAGAGTGTCAGGGAGGCATGAGAAATAGCTGAACCCCTTCTCAAAGTTTTATTCAACCAGTGTGGTAAAATAACTCCATACTCATGTGTCCCAAACTTTTACAGCCCCTGGATTTAATATCACCATTTCCATTTTTTGGAGAGGTTGTGTTATATATATGGTTTGGGTTTGAACTAAGATAACCATGAGGCAAAGAATTCTCCTCCTGTGCCATTAATCTTGTGCAAACCTCTCTGAAAACACTGTGAGGGCTCCAATGAACTGCATGCATGGGCAATTTGGGAGGATCGTCAGAGCTGCTGTGAGAAACCCACTGAGATATTGCCCAGGGAGGTGGTGGAGTCACCATTCCTGTAAGTGTTTCAGAGGCATCTTGGTCTGGTGCTGGAGGATATGGTTTAGGGGTTACAGCAGTGACAGTTTAATGGTTTGACTTGATGATCTTAGAGGTCTCCTCCAACCTTGATGATTCCAGTAATTGGTTCAAGAAGGATCAGCCCCATAACTTCGTCCCCAAGGAAAAGAGGTGCAAGGCAAAGCTTAGAGTTAGAATATTTAATCCTTGTCCATCCCTTTTTGGTAAAACCATTTGGCTTTTTGGGTTTTGTGTTTTCTTCTGAAATGAATTCTTAATCCCTGGGTTTGTGGTGAGCTGACACAGAGAGGGAACACCAAAGGGTTTACAGAAATGTTTGAGGCTGGTTATGATTACAGGACACTTTTTCCTTTCTATTTTTTTTCTAGGATATATGAGAAAGAAATGTCCCAATTAAGTCAGAGCTGAACTTGCTCAGTTTGGGGCATGGAGAGGGAATGGTCTGTTGAGGACCTTGTGTGTGAGCTGGTTTTAGTCTCTGGATTTCATTCAGGGTCACTACAATTAGGGGATGGACAGACAGATTTCCTGGAATTTGCAGTGGTTGATAGATATGTTCATCTCCTTATAACATTCATATTTGAAAGTGATATGAACACTTTTAGCTGAGGAACTGAGGGCAGGTTGCTGCAGGGACTCACAACTACCTCAGCTTCAGCATTTGTAGGGCAATTGCTAGATGGGCATAGCTGAGTAAAAGTGTTTTTTCTTGTTTTCTGTGGAAATTTGGACAAGTCTCTCTGGTGTTCTTAAACTAAATTGTCAGGTGGCCCAATTTGGGAAAGAACTGCAATATAGTCCTTGGGCAACCTGGTCTGGTGCTTGACCATCCTTCCAGGGAAGAAATCTTTCCTGATATCCAACCTAAACTTCCCCTGGCACAACTTGAGGCTGTTTCCTCTTGTTCTATTATTACCTTGGAGAAGAGACCAACTCCCACCTGGCTCCAACCTCCTGTTAAGGAGCTGTAGAGAGCCCAGACCAAGATGTGTATTAAGAGATAAAAAGATGTGTCATGAAGGAAACTGGTCCTGAAACAAAATGTTGTCCCATTAATCCACCTTGAGCCAGACCAATGTGGTGCAGCTTCTGAGACCTCTTGGGGAGCCTCTGCATGAACCTCATTGCAGCCTCCAGAAATATTTGAGCTCCTTTGCTGTGTGCAAGAGCTTCCCAACTTCACCACTGTGAAGTGAAAGAGCACAGCAAAATTCAACAGGTTCATCAGGGAGGTTATTCACTTGATGGCATTTTAATGTAACTTTATGTCTAATGATGTTACTCCTTCATCCAGACAGGAGGGGCAAAGCACAGTGCAGGAGGTGGAAGCTGGAGTTAGATGGATTGAACCTGGCACTGAGGAGGCAGTGGTGAAAAAGTGGCAGTAATTAATCATCTGCATCACTTTGTGAGGGAAGTGGGAAATGAATCTTACCAGGAGCCTGAAAATCCAAAGCGGGTACATATTGGCTCTCTGAGTGATGTAGTTTGGCCTAGATGCAGGTTGAAGGATGTGGAAACATTTGTGCCCATAGGGAATTAGTTTTCACTCCTGAAAGATCTTGGGGGGGATATCTGTGAGGCATTTGCTCTGTGCAGGGTGTCTGGGTGGGTTTGTTGCTGCGTCTGTGTCCTGGGAGCACATAAAAATCACAAAGCTGACAACTGGGATTGAGTGCTCCTTCAGCGAGTTCACTGAGACACCAAGCTGTGTGGGGCAGTCACAGCTGGAGGGAAGGGATGGGACATCCAGAAGGACCTTGTCAAGCTGGAGAGGTGCAACAGTGCAAACCTCATGGAGTTCAACAACAAGAAGTGCAAGGTCCTACATCTGGGCCATGGCAATCCCAGACACAGCTACAAGCTGGGTGGAGAAGTCATTGACAGGAGCAATGAGAGAGAGACTTGGGGGTGATGGTGGATGAGAAGCTCACCATGAGCTGCGGTGTGAGCTTAGAGCCCAGAAACCAACCCAGGTCTGGGCTGCATCCACAGGAGTGTGGGCAGCAGGTGATAGAGGGGATTCTCCTCCTCTGCTCTGCTCTCGTGAGACCCGCCTGGAATACTGCACACAGTCCTGTGCACTGCCAATGCTGTTATCTGGAGTACTAATGAGCTTTGTGTAGTCTTGATAGACATCAAAGCTGTTGGAGCTTAGCAAAATGCATGTGTGTCTTGTTCTTAAATGTAGATTGAGGATATATTTGTAGGTTGAGCCTGGAGAAGAGAAGGTTGCGTGGAGACCTCAGAGCAACCTGCCAGGAGCTGAAGGGGCTCCAGGAAAGCTGCAGAGGGATCTGTGTTAGGAACTGCAGCGACAGGACAAGTGGTGATGGATTCAAATTGAAAGAGGGGAATTCAGGCTAAATCTTAGGCAGACTGCCCAGGGTGGGGGGGTGGCACTGGATAATCTCTAAGCTCCATTCCAACCCCTTAACATTCTATGATTCTATGAAATTCCTGTTTTTGCTAACTCTTCTGTTGCAGAGGGATTCCAATATGACAGATCGATTTAAGGAAAGAAAGGAGTTCCCTAGTTCTTCCTTGTTCTCTCTTCACAGCCAAAACACCCCAAGAACTGCTCAAGCCATGACAAACTGGGTCACTGAGAAACTTCAAGGATCTGATAAAGGTTCTGATCTGTGCCTGTTTTTGCTTGACCTGATTTTGCCTTCTACATAAACCCCTTTAATAAACTGTATTTAGAGGCCCTGAGCTGCACAACTGCTGTTGTTCTTTAATTGCCTCCAACAAACTCTCCTTTTGTGCATGTTGCTAATGAGGGATTTGCTCTGTGGTACTTGCAGCTCCAGCAGACAACTCTGTGGAGCTGTTGGCTGCTAATATTTACCTCTGCTTAGGCTTTTGTGTTATTCCTCTCAAACCACTGTCACCAGGTGTATGGAGAACAGCCCAGATATATATGCAGAGCACCTGAGATCAGAGCTCTCAGCTGAACCATTGCAGTGCATTAAGAGCTGTATAAACAGCTTTCTGAGTTTTACACCAAGGTAAATATTCATCTCTTTGCCTGACCTGATGATGGAAAAACCCAAGGTAAACAGCAATATTAATAAGGCTTAACAGTTTGAAGTAGTTTGGTGCCAGGGCTCCTTCTACTCCCCATGTGCTGGTTGCTCTCCTGGCTGCTGCCACAGGAGTTTGGGCAGGGGGTAACTGTGGCTGGACAGGAGGTTTGAGGATCATCTGGACATCCTTGCAGCTTCACACAGCTCTGATTATCCAGACTCCACTAGGAACTGTGAATTTCCTGCATTTCCTGGATGCAAAGCCGTGGAAGACAGGCTGGGAGAGCTGGCTGAGCTCAGCCAGGTGAGAAGAAGCTCCAAGGAGAGCTTAGAGCCCCTTCCAGTGCCTAAAGGGGCTCCTGGAGAGCTGCAGAGGGACTTGGGACAAGTGCCTGAAGTGATAGGATAAGGAGAATGGGTTTAAGCTGAGGAAGGGTAGATTTAGATTGGATATTAGGAAGAAATTCTTGGTTGTGATGGTGGCAAAGCTTCAGCCACCAACCTGGAGAAGAGGAGGCCTTAGAGCCCCTTCCAGTGCCTAAAGGGGCTCCTGGAGAGCTGCAGAGGGACTTAGGATAAGGGATGGAGGGACAGGACACAGGGAATGGCTTCCCAATGCCAGAGGGCAGGGACAGTTGGGATATTGGGAAGGAGCTGTTGGCTGTGAGGGTGCTGAGGCACTGGCACAGGTTGCCCAGAGCAGCTGTGGCTGCTCCATCCCTGGGAGTGTTCCAGAAAAGGCTGGGTGAGGCTTGGAGCAACCTGGGCTGGTGGAAGATGTCCCTGCCCATGGCAGGGGGTGGGCTGAGATGGTCTTTAAGCTCTATGATGATTAAATGTTCTCTAGAAGAGGATGAGATAAGGTGATCTAGTCTGATCTGAGGAACACTTCCAACATGGACAACTCCTAGTTCAATTCCCCTTCACCAAAACCCCAGTTAGAAGCCAAAACCTCATTAGAAAGCCTCATTAGAAATCAAACCCCAACTTAACCTCATATAGAATCCTCAAGGTTGGAGGAGACTTCTAAGATCATCAAGTCCAACCATTACATAGAGCCGCAGAAGGCAATGAGCTCCTGTGACAGGTTTGGTGAGACCTTGTTCAGCATTGTTATGACAGAAACCAGAGTGAAAACTCCTTGGCAGAAAGGTGGTTTGGTCATGAATTTGCTGCTCCTTAAATATGGGACATGTCCCTGCCAAAGCTGGTGGGACTGATGCTGATCTCTATGTGGCAGGACAGGCCTTGGGCCCCCAAAGAGGTGATACAGGGTTGGCTGTGAGGTTGGCTGGATGAAGTGCCTGAGAAAATCCTGGATGAATTGCTCTATAATGCTTCACTTTCAGTGACAGTTGGGTCAAATAATGTCTTCATTTCAAACATAGATCAAACAATGACTTTTCCTGCTCAGAGCAGGATTGTGAATTATGGGTTGTTTGGCTCCATGGCCTGTGATTCTGTACCTCCTCAGTGTAAAAATGTCCCTGAGCACTTTTGGATGTGCTTGTTTCCTCCCTCTGCCACATCCCTCCTCTTAATTTTGGTGTGAAGCTGTGCCTGGCTCTGTTGGGAATTCATTTCTGGGTCAACCCTTCCCAACCTCTCAGTGCATTACTTATGGTGTTGTAGCTTTGATTAAACTGCAAAGTGTTCTCTTCCTTATTTAGCTCTACAATTTAATAAGGGGATGACTGATTGTACACACTGCTGCTGATTTGCTGCTGTCACTCTTGTAAGGGTGTGGGGAGGCTGAGTGGCTCACTGGTTCAAAAGGAGGTGGGAAAGGATGTGAAAGCTGATAAATCCTGATTTGAATGTTTGGAGTGAAGGAGCATTTGGGCTTGGAATCTACTTGCTGCAGCCCTTTAATTTTTATAGAGGGAAAATAAGTTAAAAAGTCCTTTATATGAGCACTTGGAGTAAATTTTCTTTCCTCAGGTGTGAATGGAGAGCAGAACTGTAATAATAGTTTGTTAGAATCAGAGAATGTTAAGGGGTTGGGATGGAACTAAGAGATGATTCAGTCCAAACCCCCTGCCCTGGGCAGGGACACCTCCCACCAAATCGCTTTGCTCAAGGCTTTAGCCAACCTGGCTTTGAACACTGCCAGGGCTGGGGCAGCCACAGCCTCCCTGGGCAACCTGTGCCAGTCTCTCACCACCCTCACAGGGAAAACTTCTGCCTGAGATCTCATCTAAAATTCCCTCTTGCAATTTCTCCCCACCATTCCTTGTCCTGTCACTGTAGTTCTTAACTGTCCAGGGAGGTAGTGGATGTCCCAAGGAGGCTGTGGCTGCCCCAACCCTGGCAGTGTTCAAAACTAGGCTAGCTAAAGCCTTGAGCAACTTGCTCTGGTGGGAGGTGTCCCTGCCCAGGGCAGGGGGATGAGGCTGGATGATATTTAAACTGCATTCCAACCCCTTAACAATCTATGAAACCATGAAAACCTGCACCTCTCTGCTCTGCAGTGATTGATTTCCAGTAGTGTTTCCTTGATCCATGTATGTTTTTCCCCTCAAATCCAGCAGTTCCAGCCTGTGCTTCAGGTTGAAAGCAGAGGAGAAGGTTTAACAAAGAGTCTAAAACATTTCTTGGAATGTGGCACTAATGTGCATTCAATGAACAATTAATAATGGCTGAACAACATTGGTTTTCCATGGATATTAGGCCTGGGAGCCCTGGAGGAAGGAGACAGGGGCTTGGCAGAGAGTTTCCATCTGGATCATCAGCTTTCCTTCCGAGGCAGTGCCCAGCAGCCTGGCAGGAGATGCTCCAGAGGATGTCCTGGGATTCTCTGCCTGGAAAGATTCGACTGAAGAACTGCAGCTTGAGTTGCTAAGTGAATTTCAAATGGATGTAACTAATTCCCTAAGCCTTGTGGGCTCTGGGCAGGAATGAGAGATGCAGAACATGCAAACTACCTTTGCTTTTTAGGATTCCAATGTTTCCAGTTGTTGAAGTGAGAAACCTTTTCTTTTTTTGGGTGTTAACAACAGTGACTGAAGGTGAGGCAGAGCTGCTTCCCCATGGCTGGAACTCTATAGCACAGGGGTATCAATCAGCCTGACTGAATTAGCATTTCACTGATAGTGATGCACAAAGTCTTTTAATGAGGACTTTCAAGTCCCCCAGCTCAGGGTTTCTGCCTGCTTGTTCCTTAGCAACAGCAGGATTGGCAGGGAGAAGGGTTTGATGTGTTCTCACAGAAAGGATTTACAGTGCTGGAAATTACATGCAAAAAAAAAATGAGGATAATTGTGTTTTCTTGTTTTGGCACAAAGTTCAAAGATAAACAAACAACCTGTGGGCCTGCAGAAGGTTCCTGTTGTCTTCTTCTTCCATCCTCTGTTCTGGCAGAGAAGTTACCCACCAAGTCTGGAGTTGAAATTAAATAGGCTTTTGTCTGTTTTCTAGAAATGAACATAGGAGGAAAAGCAGAGCTGGTTGATCTGCATTAGAAAGGAGAATTAAGGAGAGGTGTGCTGGAATGTGCAGAAAGGCAAGGAACGAGCACTTGGGCAAAGCTGCAGCTTGATGGTGGTGGCACCTGCAGCCACCAGCCTGGAGAGCAGAAGGCTCCAGGGAAAGCTTGGAACCCCTTCCAGTGCCTAAAGGGGCCCCAAGAGAGTTGCAGAGGGACTTGAGGTAAGGGCCTGGAGTGATAGGATAAGGGGAGTGGATTTAATTTGGAGAAGGATAGATTTAGATTGGATATTGGGAAGAAATTCTTGGCTGTGATGGCAGCAAAGCTGCAGCTTGGTGGTGGTGACACCTTCAGCCACCTGCCTGGGAAGAAGGGGCTTAGAGCCTCTTCCAGTGCATCAAGGGGCTCCAGAAGAGATGGAGAGGGATGTTGGACAAGGGATGGAGGGATAGGCCAAGGGGGAATGGTTTCCCACTGCCAGAGGGCAGGGTTAGATGGGATATTGGGAAGGAAGTGTTGGCGGTGAGGGTGCTGAGGCACTGGCACAGGTTGCCCAGAGCAGCTGTGACTGCTCCATCCCTGGGATTGTTCCAGGTCAGGTTGGATGGGGCTTGGAGCAACCTGGGCTGATAGAAGGTGTCCCATGGCAGGAGGTGTGACTGGGTGATCTTTAAGGTGCCTTCCAAGCCAAACCATTGTGTGATTCTGCAATTCTACGTAAAGGGATGCCCTGAGAGTGGCACCTTGCTGGGTGCTGTGGTGGAAGAGAGCCATCGCTCCCTCTTTTTCCATGCTCCCAGTGTCTTCTTGGTCACCTTTGCTCCTGCCCTGGCCCCTGCAAACTGCTTGGTGGTGGATAGTAGAATCATAGAATAGAGTCACAAAATGGTTTGGGTTGGAAAGGCCCTTTAAAGACCTCTTAGTCCAAGCCCTCTGCCATGGGCAGGGACATCTTCAACCAGCCCAGGTTGCTCCAAGCCCTTTCCAACTTGGCCTTAGATGTTTCCCACACTAACACTGTGCATTAATCCTTCTCTTTCTGCTTTCCAGGCACTTCCCTGAACACAGAACCACAGTGATTCCACTCCAAGAGCTGCTGTCAGAGCATCAGTGCTGAGAAGACACATCTCAGTGGGGAGTGCCCACATCCTTTCCATGGCCTACCACCCTTCAACCTCCTTGAGCTCCTACAATACATCACAGCCTGCTGCCAAGCTGAGGATGCCAATTAGGCTTTAGTTTAATGAGCTTTGGTGAGTTCTACTTGTGTGCTTGGAGATTTCTTCACATCTCCTTGATCTATGCTGAAGTTGGGCATAAAAAGCTGCTCAATCCCAAACCTGGACATCCCCAGTGCAAACTTGAGGAAAACACCCCAATTTTCTCTCGATGTGGGTGATCTATGCTAAATGCCCTGGATTTTGAGGGACTGAGTCAGATTTAAGGCTGATGAGGTAGTGCCTGCTCAGCATTTGCTGCTGATGCAGAACCCATGCAAGAACAGAGCTGCTGCTCCTCCTGGGCTCATCTCACCTTCCCTTGTGCAACAGCCCAAATTCTTTAGTCAAAAAGACAACACCAAAGCAGGAATAGCAAGAAAACCTCTTCAAACACTTCTTGGTGAGTTTATGAGCTCAAACATTGATTTTATTCCTGTTGATTCCTGTGCAGCAGCAGAAGGCACTTGGCAGCTGTTAACCCCACAGATTAATGCCTTCATCCCATCCCACTGCAAGGGGGAATATCCTACTCCTCAGGCCACTTCTCCCACTGAGCCACCTGTGCTCCTCTAGCAGTTCCTTGAAGCAAGAGTTGCCCAGCTTAACCCTGCCCAGAATCCTCTGCAGTGCTAATTAAACAGAATGATGACTTATTTAGTTCTTACAGTCTGTTTCCTGGGGGCATTTTGGCATGCTCAGGCATGAGAGAACCAATCTATGCTGTTCATAAATCCCTATTGCCCTTATCAGTTTGGTTTGCACCCTCAGAAGAAGTTTTTGCAGCCAATATCTAGGTACCACATCATCAGCCTCTGCTGCCTGTGGTGTCAGGCAGGCAACATCCCTCTCACCAAGGGTGCTGCACTCCTGGGGTTCTCCCCACCCCCAAATTTGCACTGTGCCATAGCAATGCCATGGAAAAGAAAGGAATGACCCTGTTACCTTCTGCTGCCAGTGGGTTGTGCCACTCCACTGTGCTATGTGCCCAGGCAGGGCTGCAAACACCACCCAGCTCTGGCTTACACTGTTCTTTGCTGACTTAGCTCAGTTCATCCCAGAGCCTGGCAGCCAGGGAAGCTTCAGCTCCAGCAAAATCAGTGGCTGAGTTAAGGTTTCCAGGTGGGAAGTCTTATTTGTGGTGTTGAAACTGGAAAAGACAGGAAGGTTGTGAATGAGTGGTTTGGTTGCTTAAAGAATCATCATCAAAGGCAGCAGTAAAATCAGGTTTAATTTGAATTTAACAAAGTTCAATTTCAAGATTCATTTTAGTACTTATTACATGGATAAACATGCAAAGGAAAACAGGATCAAAACCAATTTGAACTGATTTGCTCAGAGACTGAGGATACAAAAGGATGAGAGTGCAAAGGCTGAGGGAGATCTTCGCTGAGAGAGATCTTCACTGAGTCATGAGCTTCAGAGAGGAGCCTCCAACTCCTTACCAAACTCAGCCTTAGACTTGATCAGTGGTTTTATGTCTAAGGCTTTAGCAGCACTTAATCATTGGCTAATTTAACACTTAGAGTAAATGTTATTGAATCATTTTGTAAGCACAGCAGTAACTTATAGACCTGGCAGTGTTCCTAGTGCACTTGCTGTAGGGGGTTTAAAGCAACTCATACATGCACAGACGCAAAGAAGTGCATGGAAAGGTGAAGAATTCCCCTGGAGTGCAGTGAAATACTCACATTGGATGTGTTAGCACCTCAGCAGGTGCTGAGCCTTGAGGAGTGGAGATGTCAGCCCAGGACCCATCATCAGCTTTTGGTGATGACTCTTGGGATATCACAGACCTGACAGTTGTTGAGGTCCAAGAGGTGTCCCACTCTGAGGGAGATACTGTGGTCCAGGAGAGCTCAAAGGGCCTCATGTAGGATTACTGTCTATAGAGTTGTGAGATGTTTGGTTTTAGTCATCTCTCAGCCTCCAGGATGATTCAGGCAAGTCATTATCTGAGTCTGTATGGACTGGCTGACTGTCTTTCAGCCCCTGCCTTGGTGAGCCAACAGAAGCCCCTGGTACAAACAGTGATGTCCTTACCTTCGGCATGCATGAGTTTCTGTTGAAGTTGAAGGAAGCATCATCACATCATCACCCAAGTCATTACTCAGTGGTGAGGCCTAATGAGAATTTCTGGAATTGTTGAGTGGGACGAAGGGGAAATGCAGCACCACAAGTGCTTGGTATGTCTTGGCTTATCCACAGTGATGTTCTAGCCCTGGGTTCATGTTGGGACACACAAGTGTCTGCTCAGATCTGATCACGGAGCTGGGGCACTGAGTGTCTTAGGTGACAGTGTGGGAGGCTCAGGACTGTGATTGGGATGAAAATGATCCCCTTTTCCTCATCAGATTTCAAATCCTGCTGAGCTACATGGTGGAAATGCAAGCCTGGTGGTGTGGCCTTTGCCTTCTTTGCCCCGGAGTAAATCTGAGCTGGTTTTGTTGGTCTTGATAGAAGCACTGAGGAAGGTTTGACCACCTGATTTGTACCAACTACTTGAAACCAGAGTTGGTGGATGCAGGAAATACGTTCCAGTGTCTTCCCATATAGGAAGGTCCAAACCAATGAGGTTTGGCAGAGAGCCATCTGGGAGATGGTGTCTGGTGTCCCAGAGAGAACATCTAGGACACCAGAACTCTGCTGGAACTGGATGTGCAGCAGAGCAGGACCCAAACAGGCACCAGTTTTGCTCCCAAGGTGCTACTC
>NW_008665352.1:1123-11213 GCF_000695815.1 Acanthisitta chloris | reverse complement strand
AGAGATTTGCACCTTTCCCATGCTTGGGCCACCACAACCAGTAGCCTGTTACTGAGCTCCTCAGTTCTGAGATGATGGGAATCTCTAGATTTCCATTCTGGGCTGCTTTTATCACACTTTATACAACATTTTCCAGCTAGGAATAGAGTCCTTTTGTTTCTTCTTCTTTCAGACCATCATCTCATTTGGATTTGACCATGAGGAACCCACCATTCCATGTCAGCCCACTTAGGCAGTGCCCCATTTGATCCAGAATACTGATTATTAATCCTTAATTACTTTATCCCCCCCATTATAGACGTTTGAGTGAATTTTATAGGCAGTGTGGATTCCCTCCCCCTGTCAAAGTCTTTAGTAACTACTTTTTGTTTAAGATCAAAAGTTGGAGTGGCAATAGCAATTTAAATGTAAAACCTGGGAATTAGTCTCAGCTTTGATAGTCAATTAGCATAGGGAAATAGTGAAATATAGAGATATATGTATTTATATAAGGTTGATCACAGGAGGTGCTTGAAAGTTGTCCTTGCAGGTCATGGATTTGCTTTCTCCAGTGGTCTGGGACAACACTGAAGATGCCCAGGTGACCTTCCCTGAGGACACAAGGGCTGTCGGGGAGTCACCTGCCAACCTGTTACATGTTAGTCTATGGCCACAGCCACATCCCAACCCTTCTGCTCATTTCTTCTTGTCTCTAAATCTCACCACATTTTAGGCATCTGGAGCCATCAGACTCTTGCTCAGTGAAGGCCCCAGCACTGATAAAGATTAAATTTGGCAACCTGACTGTGTATTCTATATATTTGAAGGGAATACTGCATGTATTTTCCTTGATAAGAAACAGGATGGAATGTTATTTGCCATTTTTAATGCATCTAGATGAAACTCACTCCCTGACATTTGCTTCCTTAAACTCAGTGACTTAATATTCAGCAATCTACCCTTCATTATGTTAAATGCCTTTTAAAAAGGAGCCAGAGTGCTGCTTGGAGAAGGCCCATTGGCATGTAAAATGGCTTCTTCTCCATAAAAATGCAAATGAGCTCTCTGGAAGTGAAGGTCTAGCTGCTTGTGTAGGAAATCAAACAGGGCTTGAACAGAGCCCAGAGGAACTCTGCTCACAACAAGATGTTCAGTGGTATCAACAGCCTCATAGGTTACTGCAAAGAGCATTTCTCAGCCAGTGCCCAAATTGACACTTTGATTTTTAACCCTGAATTGCCACCAGAACATATGTGAGAGGACTCAGGGTGTCCTGACAGCTAAACCCCCTTTCTTTTCCATGGCATTGCACCATTTATGAAGGTCTTGGAAAAGCAGAGAGCTACTTTGGTCATCCAAGACCATGTCTGGCCAGGCAGTGGAATATTGCCTAGGGAGGTGGTGGAATCACCATCCCTAGGAGTGTTTAAGAGGTGTCTGGATGTGGCACTGGAGGATATGGTTTATGGGTTACAGCAGTGACAAGTTAATGGTTGGATCTTGGATCTTGGAGGTATCTTCCAACCTTGATGGTTCTATGATGCAAAAATCTCTATACAGGCTGGAACACAGTGGTTGGTTGTTCTTGGAAGTGATTATCATTTCTGGAAGATGCATGTCCATTCCTACATGCAGTTGAGAAAAGAATCAAAGCATGTTGCAAGAACTTGACCTTTTCCCAAGGGTCTTACCTGGGAAACGGCTCTGGAGGGCCAACACAAAAATGTCCTGCTTGAATATGTTGTCCAGCATTGCAGTCCTTTCCTTAGCAACAGTGTTCCAGGCCAGATTGGATGGGGCTTGGAGCAACCTGGGCTAGTGGAAGGTGTCCCTACTCATGGTAAGAAGTGGAATGAAATGGTCTTTAAGGTCCTTCCATCCCAAACCATTCTGGATTTCTATGATTCTAGGACATTAGAGCCCCTTCCAGTGCCTAAAGGAGCTCCAAGAGAGCTGCAGAGGAACTCTGGACAAGAGTCTGGAGGATGAGGGGGAATGGCTTCCCACTGATAGAGGGCAGGGCTAGATGAGATATTGAAAAGAAATCCTTCACTGTGAGGATGCTGAGGTACTAGCACAGGTTGCCCAGAGCAGCTGTGGCTGTTCCATCCCTGGGAGTGTTCCAGGCCAGGTTGGATGGGGCTTGGAGCAACCTGGGCTGGTGGAAGGTGTCCCTGCCCAGGGCAGGGGGTGGGACTGGACTGTCTTTAAGATCCTTCCAACCCAAACCAGTCTGGGATTCTGTGATGCTATGAAAATAGAGAACTTGTGAGACAACAGTTTCCCTAATTGCTGCCAAAATGAGATTTGGATGGAATGCAGCATTCTATGGAAATCATCACTGAGTGACAAACCACAGTTTCATTCATTTCATCCACTCCTGCTCTCTTGCTTCCTTATTTTCAGTGGAATTTTAACTCCTTATTCATAGTGCATGGCCAAGACCAGCTTATTCCCTCAGGTCTCTCCCTTCACATGGCATGGTCATGTCACCATCCTCATCTTCTCTGATAGAACCTTCCCATGAAACAGCAAACACCTCAGTTTTTGGAGCTTTGCTGCAGAGAAACCACTGCCTTAATTTGTTTATTAGCTGAATATAGATATTTGCATTTATACATATTGTGTCATCAAAATGTTCAAAGATGTCTCCTGGGCTAGTGGGTGGTGTTCCTGCCCATGATAGAGGGTTAGAACAAGATGGGCTTTAAGGTCCTTCCTACAAAACCATTCTAGGATTCTTTGACTATAAATAGTATCACTATTAGGCTCTGGTTCTGCTCCCTATGAGCAGCAAGATATTCCCAATGGTTCAAGAGGTAAGATCATCAAGTCCAACCATTAACCTGTCACTGCTGGAACCCCTAAATCATATCCTCCAGTGCCAGATCCAGACACCTCTTAAACACCTCCAGGGCTGGTGACTCCACCACCTCCCTGGGCGATATTCCAGTGCCTGAACACCCTCACGGGGTAAAAAAGAGTGAAGGTAGGAGAAACACAGTAAAGGAAACTATTTTACTGTCATGCAGATGCTCATTGCCTCCCTGAAACTGGTTTGTATTTGCACAGGACACCACAGGACCCCAAGCACAGGAGCTCTGCCAAATTCACAGGTGACATTCAGCACAGACTTTGGTACCAGAAATTGCATCTCAACTGATGCTCAAAGTCACATTGTTGGCAAAATCTTTGTCTTGTGTCTTTTGGCTATTGGAAGGAACTCAGCTATTATGGGATTGTGCATAAAACTTCTCTTCCAGTGCTAGAAAAATGGGATTAGTGGTGTGAGAGACTTGGGCAGGGTTGGCAGTCTCAAGCTTCCAGATGCCACTCCCACCATTTATCCATGTGGACAGGCACAGCCTTCCTGCTGCTGCTTCCCATTTATAGCCTTTCTTGCTCTTTTTTTGGTGTGATTTCTGCTGCTAAATTCTGTTAATATTCAACCTCTTCTGCCAGGATTTCTCTCCAGTTGTAACTGTTTAACACATACTCTTTGTTCTTGCTTATTTGTGCTTGGGCTGCAGCAGGAGTCACCATGCCAAGGTGTCTGCCCCAGTAATTGTCTGGGCTGCATTCCAGCTTTGGATCAGATTTCTGGAAGCACTTTAAGAATCACAATATCCACAGAGGAGTTTCGCATTGACTTCGCTGCCAGATTGAGCCCAAGGGTTTGAGGACCTGTAGTTCTGTCTCAATAGCTGATGGTGGGTTGTGCTGATGCTCTGGTACTGCTCCATGGGGGTCAGGGTCCTGTGGAGAGAGGGTGGGTGACTCTCAGGGAGCAATTGTAGGATCCCTGAACGACAACTCCCTTGAAGTTGTTCTTCCTGAGGCACCAAGGTGATTCGAGGGATGAAACAACTCTCATATGTGGAGAGGCTGAGAGATTGGGGTTGTTCAGCCTGGGAAGGAGAAGGCTTTGAGGTGACCTAATTGTGGCCTTCCAGTGCCTGAAGGAGCTACAAGGAAGATGGGGAGAGACTACTCACAAGGGCCTGGAGGGACAGGACACAGGGAATAGATTTAAGATGAAAGAGCGTGGGTTTAGATTGGATATTGGGCAGGAATTCTTCCCTGTGAGGGTGCTGAGGCACTGGCACAGGTTGCCCAGAGAAGCTGTGGCTGCTCCATCCCTGGGAGTGTTCCAGGCCAGTTGGATGGGACTTGGAGCAGCCTGGGCTTAGTGGAAGGTGTCCCTGCTCATGGCAGGGGGTAGGAATGCAATGATCCTTAAGGCCCCTTCCAATCCAAACCATTGTATGATTTTGGTCTTGCTCTAGCAGAGAGCCAAGTGGTGGTGATGAATTTTCTCACTGAGCTGTTGTCTTGAGACGTCTGATCAGCTTGTACTGTCATGGCATTTCTGAACTATTTAATCTTCTTTCATATACTTTTATTTGCTTGAAGCAGATAATCCTGGGGATTTCAAATTCTTTTCAAGATATCATTTCAGCAGTGCGTGTTTTAGATGGAATTGGATACTACAGTATGCAGCTTCCATATTCATCTCAGTGGTGAGACACTGGCACAGGTTGCCCAGGGAGGCTGTGGCTGCCCCAACCCTGTTCAAAGCCAGGTTGGCTAGAGCCTTGAGCAACCTGTCCTGGTGGGAGGTGTCCCTGCCCAGGGCAGGGGGTTGGGGCTGGATGATTTCTAAGCTCCATTCCAACCCCTAAAATTCTGTGATTCCCCACAGTGAGTCTCACTGACACCAATGCAACAGTCCTTGGAGGTGACCTGGGAGAGAAGGAAGGTGTCAGGAGTGAAAATGGCCAAATTACTTTGATTTCTGATATAGAATCTGAGAATTCTTTCATACTGTTTGCTAGGATCCATCTGGAGCCTTCTATTTAGAGAACTGTTTTGTTCCAGTCATTGCTTCCATTGCTCCTCATCAATGCCTGGTGAGAAACGTCCTTTTTGTTGAATGTTCTTGAGCTCCATATATGTCACTGCTTGCTTGGCTTTCATCACAAAGGAAACTGCACAGCAAGGCCTTGATACATTATCTCAGTGTTTTTTTCCTGATGTTTGGTTCAATGCCATTTTCAGACCTTTCCCTGCACAATGAGTAACCACAAGGCCTAACACACAGCAGGTTTCTGTGTCTGTTATCACAGTGGATAAGGCTAATGTGTTCCAAAGGCTTAGGCTGGGGCTGTTTTTCCTGTTTCTCCTCAGAAACCAGTGTTGCTTTCTAAATATGTGCTTAATCCTGGTGCTTTCATTGTCTTGACATCAATAGGAATACATAGCACAAGCTCAGAGTGAGGGCAGATTATCACAGGTTCTCCAACAGAAAACCTTGTAGGTACATCCTTCTGAAATCTGTTTGTTATGCATTGAAACACAGAATATCCTGAGCTGGAAGGGACCCACAAGGATCAGGTCCAACTCCTGGCCCTGCACAGGACAGCCCAACAATTCACCCTGTGCCTGAGAGCATTGGCCAAACACTCCTGGAGCTCTGTCAGCCTTGAGGCTGTGACCACTGCCCTGGGGAGCTGTGCCAGTGCCCAAACACCTCTGGGGGAAGAACCTTTTCCTGATAGATATAAATGCAGCAGCCACTGCTGTTCCACATGTCTCCTGAATTCCTCTGTTCCTGAGTGATCTCTCCTAGCACCACACCACAGCTCAGTCCATCCTGTAATTGCTTTCCTGGGAAGCAGAAGTGGAGGCTGTGAAGAGAATCCTCCTTCAACAATACTTACAGCAATCTTACTCCTTTCTGATGAAACCACTTAGGTTTCATGCTCTGGGATTTATTTTTAGCAGCTGTTCAAAGCCAGGTTAGCTAAAGCCTTGAGCCCACTTGGAGATGGACTCTTGGTTAGGAACTGCAGGGACAGGACAAGGAGTAAGGGGGAGAAATTAAAAGAGGGATATTCAGATTAGATCTCAGGCAGAAGTTTTCCCTGTGAGGGTGGTGAGACACTGGCACAGGTTGCCCAGGGAGGCTGTGGCTGCCCCAACCCTGGCAGTGTTCACAGCCAGGTTGGCTAAAGCCTTGAGCAACCTGCTCTGGTGGGAGGTGTCCCTGCCCAGGGCAGGGGGTTGGGGTTAGATGGTCTCTAACCTCCATTCTGACCCCTTAATATACCATGAAACAACTGGTATTGCCATTAAAGACTGAGGCAAGGAAGGCATGAAGTTCCTCAGTTTTTTTCACCATGTTTCCACCTGCATCCGCTAAAGAATGGAGATCCCTAGCTCTCCTTTTGTTGCTACTGTTTTTATAGAAACACTTTCACATCAGCAGCCAGATGAAGTTCTAGTTGGGCTTCGACCCAAGAAGAAAGATGATCACAGCCTATCAAGTTTTTTTCTGAGGTACTTTGAACAAAATAATTGAGCAGAAAAGCCTCTCAGGGCTTCATTGCTCAAAATATTAAAATTGTAATGTAAATTATCTGCTGCCTGGAGCAAAAAACTTCTAAAATGTCAGGGTTGTCATGGTTTTAAATACAGCAGCAGCCAAGGCTTTGTCAACTCATTGCAATTCTAGTCAGCCAAATAAATTGTTGCTTCACACAGACACACACAGATAGAGACACACACAGAGGGCTTTTTTTTTTGGTAAAATAATAATGAACTTGCTCCTCACAGGGTACTGCAGAGCCCTGTAATTCCAGGCTTTGAGAAAAGAGAGCCAGATAATGTCTCCAGAGCAAATCCACCTGGGTGTGAGGAGCTTCTTTCTGTCAAAAAGATTTGAGTGTGGAAAATGATTTCTGTTACTGCATCCATTTGTATTTTTGGCTTGGTGTAACTAATGGAGACACAGCAGCCTGGGAGGGAGGAACAGTAAAGGAGCACAGAGTGGCTTGATCTGACTAATAGAACATAAAAATCTAGTTGTGAGCAAAGCCTTGAATACAGACCTTGTCTTGGGGTGGATTGTGATTCAAATAATGCATCTGATGATGGTGGAACAAGTCCAGAGGAGGCTACAAAGCCATCCTGCTTGGTGCTGGCCACTTGCAGAAATCCAGGGAGAGGATTTAACAAAAGGAGTGTGACAGTAGGCTGAAGGAGGTGATTCTCCCCCTCTGCTCTACTGAGACCCACTTGGAGTGCTGTACACAGTTCTGGTGTCCCCAACATCAGAAGGACATGGAACTGTTGGAGCAAGGTCAGAGGAGGCCACAAAGCTGATCAGAGCACTGGAGCACCTTCTCTATGAGGACAGGCTGAGAGAGTTGGGGTTGTTCAGCCTGGAGGGCAGAAGGTTGTGTGGAGACCTCAGAGCAACCTGCCAGGAGCTGAAGGGGCTCCAGGGAAGCTGCAGAGGGACTCTTGGTTAGGAGCTGCAGTGACAGGACAAGGAGTGATGAGGAGAAATTGAGAGGGGGAAATTTAGATTAGATCTTAGGCAGCAATTTTCTCTGTGAGGGTGGTGAGACACTGGCCTGCCCAGAGGGGCTGGGGCTGCCCCAGCCCTGGCAGTGTTCACAGCCAAGTTGGCTAAAGCCTTGAGCAAAGTGATTTGGTGGGAGGTGTCCCTGCCCAGGGCAGGGCGTTGGTACTAGATGGTCTTAAGGTCCAGTCCAACCCAAACTATTCCAGGATTCTATGCTTCCTAGGTCTGAGTCAGCACTTTTCTGATGAGGAGATTAATTCATGTCAAACATAAATGGTCATTTCACTCCTGCAATGTACAGGAGGATTTTTCTTATTTGCACTCAGCTTCTTATATTGGGTTTTTGCTTCCAGACTGCAACATTCTAAACATCTATCTGACCACATTTAAATATTTGCATTTTGTAAGGATCCAAGCAGAGCTGGTTTATATTTACTCCATTGTTTCACTTCTCCTCTGATGAAATTCTGCATCCTGAACTCCTTTTGTTTGGCATCATATCCATCATGGCAGTGTTTGGCATTGTTTGATGTCTGTTTGTTTACAGGATCACATCCACAGTAATCAAGGGGCTGATTTAATCTGTCTTCCTTTGTGTTACTGATTAAAAA
Source organism: Acanthisitta chloris (assembly GCF_000695815.1). Classification (NCBI taxonomy): domain Eukaryota; kingdom Metazoa; phylum Chordata; class Aves; order Passeriformes; family Acanthisittidae; genus Acanthisitta; species Acanthisitta chloris. The sequence continues at coordinate 3,254 of NW_008665352.1, read as the reverse complement.
GGAGCAGGAGAGACAGAGACAGCAGCACATGACCTCATCAATGCACAATGAGTCTGTAGCACAAACCAGTGTTCATTCAGCTATACTCAAGGCCAACTACATTGATAGTTTCTAGTGCATCTCAGAGAGATGTAGAATCATAGATTCATGAAGACTGGAGGAGACCTCAAAGGTCATCAGTTCCAAGCATTAACCTGTCACTGCTGTAACCCCTAAACCATATCCCCCAGTGCCAGATCCAGACACCTCTTAAACACTTCCAGGGCTGGTGACTCCACCAGCTCCCTGGGCAATATTCCAGTGCCTGAGATGTGTCTCTCATGCTCTTGACCATGCAGGAAGTTGACACAACTGGTTTAGTTTAAAAGTGACATTGAAATCTCTAAGGTATCATCAAATCAATCCAATCCTTAAACTGCAAACACCTCTGGACTGGGCACTGGGGAGGTCACTGCTCAGTGCTGTGCTCAGCTTTGGGCACTCACTAGCAAAACCTAGCAAACTTCATCTTTTAGTTCCAAGCACTTCCCCCACGCACAGATACTTCCTCAGGAAGGCAGAGAAAGCATTTGCTAGCCCAGAACTACTTCTGACCTGTTCAAACACCAATAATTCTTGTTTCAGCAGTTTTCTTTCTCTTGTTTTCCTCCAACCTTAATGATTCTATGATCTGGCAGTCCTGCTCCAGATCCAGGAGGCCAATCCCAGAGCAAATGCAATCCAAACATCCTTCCCTAGTGCCTGCCACAGGTAGCTGAAGCCTTTGAGGCTGCTATGTAAATGTGCCCTTACTGAAACACTGTGTGATGACAGCACAAATCCCTGGAGCTTTTCCAAGCCAGATGCTCCGGAGCAGGGCAGCACTGACCTGTGTTCAATGTGCCACTTGCTCACCTGTGTTGCTGCATTATTGAGCCAGGCACAATTATGGTGTCAGAGAGAGGCAATTTGTACTTGGGCAGATTGACAGGTAGCTTTGGGTGGCAGCAGTAATTGAAATGGTTGTTCTTGGGGTGCATTGGCAGCAAATGACATTCTTTCTGCTATCACTGAAATGACTTATATGCACTCTGGAGCTAAACAGATATTGTCAGGTCCAAGTTGACAAGCCATTTTCTTCTTTCAAGAGGAAATCTCATTAGCTCCTGTGCTAACAGTTGGAGCCCTGGCAGGCTTGGTGGGCTACTCTGGGGGTAGGGTGTCATGCCACACACCCAGGAGTGTTGAGGAAGGAGGTGTGGAAGTAAGGACTGGGTAGAGATGAGTCTAAACCGTTTTCTTGCAGGGAGGAGGAAGATCAAAAATGACTTAAAGAGTCCTGTGCACAAATAACCCACTAGAGAATTGTGGTGTGTCAATGTCGATCCAGTCCTGCTCTCCAGCAGGGTGTGGGTTTAAACTGGAGATCAAGACGAAGGGGGTTTGCTGCCCCACGCTGGTGGCTTTGCCTCTTTCTGCACGGAGGCACCCAAGGAGCTCATCTTCCTCCACCAGCAGCTCTTTGTGAGCCCCATTTGGAGGGAGATTTCCCCTGGTTTGTGCACCCACTTCCGTGGTCACCATTAGGCAGAACCTCAGGAAAGGCTGTGGCATGGTATGGCCATGACCATGTCCTCCTGCACCACCTGTCCTGCTTAGCTAATCCTTCATCAGATCTTATTGGCAAAGCAGCAATGTGGAAGAATGGACAGAAGGTTTACCTGTCTGAGGTTTCCCCCGCCTAAAAATCAGAATATTTTAGCCTCAGTCTCTCAAGAAGGAAATTGGAGAAATGTCAGATCCTTCTCATGACAATCAAACAGCTCTTCAGGGAATATTTGATTATGTGAATTGCTCACAGGATTTTATTGGAATGTCTGTCAGATGTCTATCTAGCTTCTCTTCTGTGAGACATCAGCTGGAGCACTGTGTCCAGCTCTGGGGTCCTTGGCACAGGAAAGACATGAACTGGTTGGAGTGGGTCCAGAGGAGACCATGGAAATGCTCCAAGGGCTGGAGCATCTCTGCTCTGGAGCCAGGCTGGGAGAGCTGGGGGTGTTCAGCCTTGAGATGAGAAGCTGCAGGGAGAACTTAGAGCCCCTTCCAGTGCCTAAAGGAGCTCCAAGAGAGCTGCAGAGGGACTTGGGACAAG
>NW_008665352.1:0-1097 GCF_000695815.1 Acanthisitta chloris | reverse complement strand
TGGGTTGGACTAGATGACCTTTAAGGTCCCAAACCAAACCTTCCTCTGATTCCATGACCCTTTTAGTGTTCTCTCTAAAATATCAAAGCTTATTCTCAACCCAAACCACTGAAAAGACAGAAAAATAAGTCTCATACATCACAAAGTAATAAAAATAAAACAATAATCCACACAAGATTTGTAGTTTAACAAATTCAAATGAAGTTGGACTAGATGACCTTTAAGGTCCCAAACCAAACCTTCCTCTGATTCCATGACCCTTTTAGTGTTCTCTCTAAAATATCAAAGCTTATTCTCAACCCAAACCACTGAAAAGACAGAAAAATAAGTCTCATACATCACAAAGTAATAAAAATAAAACAATAATCCACACAAGATTTGTAGTTTAACAAATTCAAATGAAGCATCTTGTCAGACACTGCCAATTGCTTGTGGGCCAACATCTATATTTCATTAGTTATTATTAAATGTGAGGGAAGAAAGTCAGGAACAGGGAGAAAATGATACAATTTGGGACTGATTATGATTTCTGGAGTTTGATGCCTGATGCATTTCTGACAACAGAGTTGCCTCTGAGCTGAAATGTGGAGTATAAGGCAGCAAAATAACAGATGAGAAGATACAAGAGCGAAGAGGCTGTGGGGTGAGAGAGCTTTCAGTCTCATTACCAGCTCTCTTGCTCAAGGAGCAATAAATGCAGGTGTAATGCTCTCCTGGGCTGGACTTCTTATACTTCTTCACCATTTTCTCTCCTCTGAGACTCTCTTTGGGTCTGAGAGGGAATTAAGCATGTGAAAGCAGAGAAAAGTGCATCAGCAGAGTGCAAAAATCATGTTTAGCACCTCAGTAAGAAAAGGAAAGGCCTGTAAGGAGAGAAAATGATGGTAAATAAGCTTGAGAAATAAAGCAGTTTGTGGCATGTCCTGAGCAGGCTGAAAGGTGGGCTGAAAGCTGTGGAAACTGGGAGGCTTTTGGGGATTATTAATTCCTGTTCTTTCACCTGGAACAGCACAGACAGAAGGACATATGGAGGAAATATATATTTTTGGGATAAAAGGCAAAAAACCACCCCAGAAATGCTATTACTTCAGTTCCTT
>NW_008665351.1:0-2251 GCF_000695815.1 Acanthisitta chloris | reverse complement strand
AGGCAACATCTCCGTGTACTCCTCGATGGAGGCCACCGAGGACTGCGAGGGTGTCTTCTGGTGCGAGATGGTGGGCGAAGTGCCCGCAGAGTGAGTTCGCTTCCTGAACGCCTTCTCCAGGTCGGCGACCTCCTCGCTACCACCTCGAGGACAGCAGGGCGTGCTAGGGTAGCGAGGCTGCTGCTGAGGATGGCAGGTGCGCGGGATGAAGTGGCCATTGGGGGCTGCCAGGCTGCAGCAGGAGGACGTGGCCTTCCCCCCCATGCAGATGTAGTTGAGGTCTTCATCGCCCCGGGCTGGTGGAGTGTGTCCCAACGAATCGGGGGTCACACTGCGGAAAGAGCTGCGAAAGTCACACGGGCTGGAACCATACTCATCAGAAGAAATAAATCCACCATCGCTAGGGGAGCCGGAAACCGAAGCGCTCGATCTTCGAGGAAACAGGCAGTCTGAGGTGGAGCCATGGCCACTAGTGCTGCTGGATGACAGGCTGACTGGACTGGTGGCTGAAGGAGAGCAGCGTGACGAAGGCATTGGGATGGACCGGCTGTGGTTGAGGGGAGGATGGAGCCTGGAGTTGCCACGGTGTCTATGTGAATGAGTCCGGGTAGCACTGGGACTAACTGGGCTACCATCCACAGAGGCAGGTCTTGACATGGTGCCTTCCCCATCGCTCGATGCTCGGACCCGGAAAGAGCTGGGTTTGCCACCCGTACCACCACCTCCACCACCAGCAGGAGAAGTGGCCGTGACGCTCTCGGTCCTGGACCTCCGACTGAGCCCCACTTGGCTAGGCGGAGGATTGTTGACGTGATGCCTGCTGCGAAGGGGCACGGAGATGGGGTTGGAACAGTTGGAGGAGGACTGGCTCTTGCTGCGGGGCCGGAATTCCTCACTCATGGCTCGCATGGCCTCCAGTATGGTTTCGTGCATGTTTTTTTCGTGCATGTTCTGCGCCACCACCGAGTCATCCACTTGCATCCAGAACTCCCCGGGACCGGTGACAGCCGAACGCCCCACCTCAATGAAGAAGAAGTTCTCAGAGTGACCACAGCGACGGATATTGAGCAGCTGCAGCACCACAGCAGCCGCATCTGAATTCAGCTTCACGAAGCTGATGGTCTTGTTAGTCAGGCACAGGCGGTAGATGCCAATCAGGTTCTTTGTCTGGCCTAGGCCCTTAGGCTTCAGAATTACTTGCCAAACTTCCTTGAAAGCCGGGCCAGGGGCCACCTCACCATAGCTATCCTCACCTGCTTCCCCCAGTCCCATGCTGCTGCCTCCGAAGGTGACATCACTGTGGTGGTGGTGGTGATGGTGATGGAGGTGATGGTGGCCCTTGGCCCTGTTGTGCAACTGCAGCAGTGCTTGGTACCAGCTCTCCTGCTCGGGCTCGCTGTCAGCTGCTATGGCAAAGTGCTCGTCCTTGGTGTAGAGGGCCACCAGGTGCTTGTTCTTGGAGTCAGCCCGTTTGTTGATGTTGAAGCAGCTTTCTAGTGGGATGGAGCGCTTGGGGGCCCCTGACTTGTGTCTCCATTTCTTCTCATTCTCGTAATACTCCAGCCGGGCGGGTCCAGACTCACTGGCTGCCCTCAGCACGAAAAATCGTTTATGCATGCTCTTGGGTTTGCGCAAGTAACCCACCTTCCTGACATCTGAGAAGAAACCCTCGCTATTATCCGTGGGGCTAGCCATGGCGAGGGGTGGTGGAGCTGCTACTGCAGCTCACAGTCTGCGAGATCCCAAAACAGCCAAGCCAGCCGGAAAAGGCAACCACCTAAAATAAAATTCATGCAACAACAATTGGGAAAAAAAAAAGGCAAAATAGCTCAGGATCCTCGTTTGAGAACGGGACGGGGGAGGGACAGAAGCAGGGTGAGAGCAGCTGTTCAGTGGCAGAGGCAGCTTCCAGCACCAAATCAGAGTTTGTGTTGCTGTTTATGCCCAAATCGCCCTTAGATGGGTAAGCACGTCCTTTAAAAGTCCAGTCCCGATCAGTCCAGACAGAAGTCTCGTCCCAAGAGCAGCCGCCGGGAAGGAGAAACGCATCTTCCCTTGCAGGGTCGGGGTCCGGCGGGGCCGGGAGCGGGGCGGGGGTCCCTTCCCTCCGCTCCCTGCTCCCCTTCCCCGGCTCAAGTTTGCCTCCGCCAGCAGCGATCTCTGTTGCAGATTAAATATCCTCTCGGGGGCGGAGATTGTTTTGCAAAGTCCGGGCTTTGCACCCAAAAAATACACGCTGCTTTCCCCCCCC
>NW_008665350.1:0-2838 GCF_000695815.1 Acanthisitta chloris | reverse complement strand
GGGGGAAAGGGAAGGGGGAAAGGGAAGACGGAAAGAAGGAAAAGGGGGAAGGGAAAGGATGGAGGGGGAAAGGGATGGAGGAGGGAAAGGGAAGGAAAGGGGGAAAGAAGGGAAGGGGGAAAGGAAAGGGGTGAAGGGTAGAGGGGAAAAGAGAAAGAGGTGAGGAAAGGGATGGAGGAGAGGGAAAAGAGATGGAGGGGGGAAAGGGAAGGAAGAGAAGACAGAAAAATGGCCAAAGAGGCCCAGAACTCCCAGTTTCCACTTACAGCATTCCTAAGGTGTAGGCACCCATGTCCCTGGCACTGGGGCACTCCGAGGAGGTGGCAGTGCCTCAGAGAGAAGACTGAGCCTCTCTCATCCCTCCAAAGCAAATCACTTCCCAGATTTTGGCAGGAAACCTCCCACCAGACTCTCCTTCTCCCAATTCCATCAGCCTCAGTGGCAGCAGGAGCCATGGAACAACCCATGGAACAGCTGCCAACACCAACACAACTGCCAACACACCTGAAGTGCTGATGGAATCTGACCCTAAACACTGTCCAGGAGCTCAATGAGGCACTTGGAGAGGCAAATGGGCCACCAAGTCTGTGTGTTGGGCTAGTGACTTCTCCCTGCCCAGCTCTGCTGGCTTTGGATTTGGCCCCAAACAGCCAAAATGATTCCTTGTAACCCTCCAAAAAAACCCATGAAAATCAAATAGAACTTCACTTGGTGTAATTCCTCCCCCCAAAAAAAGGTTTGTTAGGTGATTTGAAGGGATTATTTTTGGTTTAGGAACATGTTAGCCCTGAGTTTTCCCCTCTAATTGCCCTGAGAACACCAAATCCTCCTCCACTGAGTGCTCAGCACAATCTTTCCCCATGGAAGTCATCAAAACACACCTCAGGATGGGTCTGGGGTGGAAGGAAGGGGGTGGGAATGGCCTCAGGAATGTGTTATTTGGCTTTGCTGCTGAAAGAAAATGGTTTGGGGGGAAATAAAGCCAAGCAAGGAGGTGCCACAGGTTGGGCACAGGGTTAGGCTGAGCTTACATTTGGGGCTGGAAACACAATCTAGGGAAAATTTGGGTGAAGTTTCAAACAGGGGAAGGAAAGCAGCGACTGAGGAGGATTTGTCATTCCTGGATTGCTCCAAAAAGGCATCAAAACCATCCCAAGTGTTACTGGGAAGCAGTGGGAAGGATAATTCTGATTGAGGGATTGGGAATGGCCATTCCTCACGTGAGGGTGAGGGAGAAGGCGTTGATGAACACTGTTAGGAGCAGATTCCCACATGGAATTGTGGAATGTTTGGGTTGGAAAGGACCTTAAAGCTCATCCAGTCCCACCCAGGGACACCTTCCACCAGCCCAAGTTGCTCCAAGGCTCATCCAACCTAGCCTGGAACATTCCCAGTGATGGGGAGTTTTCTGGGGAATCCACACTTAGAATGACCCAAACACTGTTTACCACCAGAGCAACCAATTCCTGGATGAATCCTGGCAGAAAATCCCACATCTGACAAGCTTTTTCCGCTCCCCCCCCAGCTGCTTCCCGGCCGGATGGGGCTCCAGGCTCCCTCAGCAGCCCCAAATCCTGCCCTGCTCCAGCTGCTCTCCAGGAAGCAGGAGCTTCCCGAGGTTGGGCTGCAGCTGCTGCTAGGTGACTCCAGCCCCGACCTGGACCTGCCTGGCTGCCACTTCCAAGGCTTTCCACTGAAATTCCCAAGGGCTGAGCGGGTTGGATCCATCCCAGGGCCGAGTGGGATATGGGCTGATTTGGGACAGGGTGTGTGACACCCAACCATGTCACCCACCCCTGGGAACCTCCAGTACACACTGGATGGGTTTCCCTGCCGGTGTTCCTTCCACATTCCTGCCAGGAGTGTGGAACACCCATCCCTGGGATCCTCGGGACTCTCATTCCTGGGACCCTCATCTCTGGAACTGCAGTCCCTGGGATTCCCATCTCTGGGATCCTCATCCCCAGGATCCTCACCTTTGAGTTTCTCATCCCTGGGATCTCCATCCCAGAGATCCTCATCCCTGAGACCCTCAATTCCCAGGATCCCAAATTCCTGGAATCCCAAAGAGCCTCATCCTCCAGATGCCCATTCCTGGGACTCCTATCCATGGGACACCCAATTCCCAGGACCTCCATTCCCAGGACTCTCATCTCCAGGATCCCAGGGACCCTCACCCTCAGGATCCCCAACCATGAGACCCCCAAATCCTGGGATCCCCAACCCAGGGACCCTGAACCCCAGAACCTCTATTTCTGAGATCCCCAATTCCTAGGATCCCAGGGATGCTCATGCTCAGGACTCCCAATTCCCGGGATCCTCATCCCCAAGATCCCCATCCTTAGGACCCCCAATTCCCACCATCCCTACCCTCGGGATCCCCATCCCTGGGATTCCCTGGCACCCTCATCCCCGGGACACCCAATTCCCGGGATCCTTATCCCCCAAATCCCCATCCTTTGGACCCTCAATCCCCAAGATCCCCATCCTTAGGACCCCCAATTCCCACCATCCCTACCCTCCACCATCCCTACCCTGGGATTCCCTGGCACCCTCATCCCCGGGACACCCAATTCCCGGGATCCTTATCCCCCAAATCCCCATCCTTTGGACCCTCAATTCCCAAGATCCCCATCCTTAGGACCCCCAATTCCCCCCATCCCTACCCTCGGGATCCCCATCCCTGGGATTCCCCGGGACCTCCAATTCCCGGGATCCTCATTCCCAAAATCCCCATCCTTTGGACCCTCAATTCCCACGATCCTCATCCTTAGGACCCGCAAATCCCAGCATCCCTACCCTCGGGACCCCCATCCCTGGGATCCTCGATTCCCAGGA
>NW_008665349.1:85768-100631 GCF_000695815.1 Acanthisitta chloris | reverse complement strand
CTCCAACCCTTAAACTCTATGATTCTACGTTGGTGTCTCAGTGGAAGAGTACTTCTCCAGAGAAGGTACATAAATTACTAACTTAATGTCTTGAAACATGTTAATTTTGGATACCTTCCCATATAACCATAAAGCTGGACTTCAGTAGAAAGTATCTATTATAAATAAACAAGTGTATGGATAGCTGTAGGAAATGAGTGAGGAGGAAAGAAGGCTTGCTCCATGTGAGTCCCAGTAGGCAGTAACACAACATGTCCTTACAAGTAGAATTTGGGGAAACCTATTCAGCAGAAATACCAGCTATACAAAGAACTCAGACACCATTTCTGTATGTTAGTGAATGTCTAGGGACGAACTACCTAGGGCATGGCATGGCTCACAAACAGTTAACCTAGTGAAAATTCGAAGAGAAAGAACATGAGCACTTCAAACCTGTCACAATAATCACATAACCGAACCTCTAGAGAAAGAGACAATGTTTCAGTTACTGAGCTCAACCCTCAGGCCCTCATGCATCACGTTCACAAATGAAAACAAACTACCATGGGGGATGGAAATATTTGTGGTGCCAAAATGCCACATTAATGCAGTGGACCCAAATAGATTTGCCAATAGTAAATACATAATCCTGAAAAAGATGTCTAAACTCTGATTAGAATCCTTCCTATAAAACATAGTGAAGCAGAACATGAAAAAGCAACAAAAAGTATGAATAATGAATATGTTGATAGGAAATAATGTGGGTGACTGGTCTGAAAAAAATGCATTCACTTTTGAAGGTAAATACAAGGTGAGAAGACCTACCTAGGTATCAATTGTGCTATCTTTATAAGAACAATGGAACCTACAGAGAAGAAGAGACTTTAGAAGAGGAGACAAAGGGGGGGAAAGAGAAGATACTACTTAGGAGAAACACCAAGATGGATAGGTTGTATCCTTTAAAGCATATAGAATTTAAGAAAGATTATAGTGTCAATAAAATAACAGCATACTGTTATCCAAAATTACAGTAGAATTACAAATTTGAGTCCTTATTCTCATCTTCTGAAGATATTTTTGTGAGTTTCTCTTAAGAAACAGTACTAAGAGTTATGAAGAATGATTGTTTTATTATGAACAATTTTTTGTTCTTTACAGACTTCCCATACCATTCAATCTGGGGCATACTGGTGGCCCAGGTTCTCTCGCAAAGTTACCATGAAAGCATTTGAAATACATTGCAGTCCCAGAAGTGCTGGTATAGAATACAAAGACATTAAATAGTTCTGTTGTAGGGATTATTTACGTTAGAGATGTCTTGGCAAGTTTTCCATTTCATGCTCAGGCACAGTCCTGATCCACGAAATGTATTTGGTGTTGCACAGTGTTTGCTTCTACTGATAAGCTCAGAAAGGGTAGAGGGCTGTTTGAACACCAGTGTGAGTGGTTCTGAGAAGATTTTCTAGGAAGACTTTTTTTGTTTGCAAGTAGGATTTTTTTTTTCTGCTCTAGGTTATAACTGTTTAATAATGTTCTAAAAGTTCCATGTATGAATGGTGAGAACTAAGGATTTAGGATCAGTAATGGCATTTCCTTTCAAGTACTTGCAAATATTGTATTTGGGATGGCGCTTTTCACAGGATATTTCTATTGATTAAAAACCACTTTTAGATGACTGAGATGAATATGTCACATGTTCTGCTTAGAACAAATGTCTTATTTAAAGGTCTGACTGTATATTACATCTTTTAAGAATTTGGTACAGATTTTTATTTTATGGGGATTGGTGAACTCATGTTTTTTTTCAGCATATTGCAGTTTTTAGGCAATAGCTTTTATACTGATGATAACATCTAGGAAAGTAATATTGGTATAGAACCATTTCAAAGATTATCAGCTTTCTCCCAAGCCAAAGATGGCTTGGGAGAAAGCTGATAATTACAGAATTTGTGGTGGAAATCAATAAAGGAGTCTAAGTTTTCAGTCAAGATAAAATTTGCATCTATGTCAGAAATGTCATGGCATCATAAGTATAATTATTTAGAAACTCTCTTTCAAGTAAGCCAATTAGAAGGTTGGCTAATTGTGGGGTTATAATCATGTTTATTGTTTTATAAAATCTGGTACAGTGGAGATTAATGAAAACAATTGTTGTAATGAGGAACTAGGGATGTCTATTTCAATTTGTCAAAATTTTGGTCCTTTTCTTGTAAACCTTCACAGGTGTACCATCATGAGGTGGCACATGGGCATACAGACTAGAGGCACTGCAGAATACTACAAGTCTTTTTGTCAAGAGGCTCACTCTTTTATGGAATCTCTTTTTCTCTGTGGAAACCTTGCTGTAGGCACAAAAAAGGACTGAGGTTTTGGTGAGGGTTTCAAGGATGGAGTAGTAGTAGATGGAGCCTATGGCAGTGGACCTGCCCAGATTCCCTTATTTATGGATCTTAGGGAGCTTGTAAATAATCCAAAGGATAAGAAACGAAGAGAAGGAGTTGCAAGTCAGAGTGAATACTTTTGTTCAGCCTCTAAAGGAAGTGAACTAACTGTCTCTTTGAACTCTCTCTTTGGGAGGTTTTAATTTAACATTAGTATCAGACTCAGTTACACAGGCTTCATGGTTTATGATTACAACTGTGCCCTTTGTTGTATCTGGCTTAATCACTACTTAGCCATTCAATCTTAGGGTTGGTAAAGTACTTCTCTCAGTGACACTTTTTGATAGAGGTATTTTTTGTTCATTATTACAAAGACAAATCTTTTTCTAAGACAGCATAACAGTTGAAGGTGTATTTTTGTCTATTATAAAATTTTTAATCCTTTGTTTATGATTATATTGATCGTCATCTGGCATTTGTCATATGAAACAATAGCACTGGAAATGACTTTAAAATGTTTGGACTTTTTTAAGAAAGTGGTGGAAAAAATGCTCTCCTTCTCTTCCTAAGAAGAATTATTCCTGTTTCTTAGGTCAGAAACACTTCACTCTGCCAAGGACAGAACTGGTTAGCGAGTTTAGGCTGATAAGGCTGTAGAACCAGACAACTGAAACAGAATGTAGAATAAGACAGCCAATGTAGAATAACGCATCCCAAATAAGACTGGGATTAGTTATTGCTATGGTTATTTTTATACAGTTACTTCACTTTTTATTCTTTTTACCTTAGAGTAAAATTTCAAACAGATCTTTGGCATTAGCCAAAGAAGCTAGGAAATAAATCTTATGGAAGTAGAAGTACAGTACATACAAGACAGTGGATGGAATCCTTTGCAACAATGGCAACAGCAAGCAGATAGCAGTGAAGTTTACAGCTTTAAATCATGATGTCCCCTTTTTGGGATATCATGAAAGAAAATTTTCAGTCATTTACTGGTCCAAAGGATAGAACAGTGTTCAAAATACACTAAGTGCCATAATTACTGCTATATTGTTGATGCTATATTAAAGATTCTTCATGTGGGTAGAAGGTACCAGAATGAGCATGTAACTAAAGTTAGTGCATCACTAGGATAAGCATATCACTGATATCATAGGTTGCTGAAGAGATTCATCTGGATCTCAAAACATGATGCTAAATATTTTCTTGTCTTGGAATTGGCCTAATATGACTTAGAAATCCATGTGCCTTTTGATTACAGAAATAACTGGAAAGAGGGTCTCCCTTTTCATACTAAGCAATGTTCGAAAACACGAAGCATTCCTTTGGACTTGAGGGGCTAGATGAGGTTAAAAAAAAAGGTTGTTCACTAAAAAGGGAAAGTAGAAAAATACATATTTTAATTCAATTAAACCCCTTCAGATACCAAGGGACTGTGCCTAAAAAAATCAAGACAATGGCTAGGAGAATTGGAAATATGACTGCCAGCACACACTCAGTCATGCATTCCACATGTTCAGTTGCTTGGAAAGTACGATATTCACCTCTAATTGACGGAGCAAACGGTTAGCTCAAATGGGTTGCTCATAGTAATCAAGCAACATATGATTCATCTTCATTACTAAATCCCTGGCAGATTTTCCATTAATATCAATGTTTCAAGCTTTTCACTCATAAATTAAAATCTTATACATAGATTTTAAGTATATGAGCAGAACTCAATGGGATTCCTCCCACATACAGAAGTAAATTCACATGTAAATGCTCACAGACTTAGTACAATAATAACACATTTCCTAAGACTGCTAAATGGCAGGTCATCAGCCTTCACAAGTGTAATTATCATGGAAACATTCATATTTGCCAATAATTAAGCTGCAATCACAGGCTTAAAGCTTTATTAGAATATTGAAAAATAGTTTGGTTTATCAGTAAACATAAGGTTACTTATGTTGAGCATATAGTGAGGCTTTAGAGCTGACAGAAAAAGGCAGAAGTCCAAACCACAAAAATGTAAAGACCTTTTTTATTAGGTAAGGAAAAATGCTTTCTGAGATTATTTTACAAAGGTTATTCGCTATTAAGCAACTGAAAAACATCTCACAGATCTACCAAGTAAGCTTTTAAGCTTGTACTAGCTTTTAAGCTACTTTCATTTGGTGTTAAATTCACAGTTCTGAATTAGAAACTTACCTGGGATGCATAACAGTTAAGCATAGCAAATGCATAGCTTTCTAAACCAGACAATTAGAAGAATGAAATACACCATATTTTCTTAAATGCTGTCTCAGATTCTGGTCTGATGGACAGCCTCTAACTCAGATGGAAAGTCACAGTCTAGGGCTGAAGAAATTCCAGTGATTGTGTCATTCCTTTGAATAAAACCCAAGGAGTTGCTCCTTTACACTATACTTGAGGAAAAAGATGAAGTTGCTACCTTAATGCAAAAGCTACAACATTTTTTCAGGATGCAGAAGAATTGAAATGTAGGCCCTCTTACGTGGGCACAGATGCTGCATATAAGCCCAAAACAGGCCAGAGAGCAAGGACATCCTCACTCACCCTGAACAAACTCTCTAACCACACTGAAGTTTGACACTTCTTGCTGCACCCCCCCTTTTGAATTGTGACTTTGAACCAGGAAAGTGAGAAGTACCCTTTTAGTGTCCTCTGCAGACTTACATTTGGGAACTGTGAGGTCTTGATCAAATGGGCAGGTTACAGGGGACCTGGACTTAATCTGTGCATTTTCTAAGCAAAACATCCTTACCCTTTCCTCACACTTAAGGTCTTACAGGATTTTTCTTAAATCTGAATCACTACTGAAGTAAGAGACGATACAGAGAGATGTCTGTCTCCCCAGATGGCAACAGCACTGATCAAAGTTTAGACAGTCAGAGAACTTTCAAGCAAAAAGAGAATTACATGGTAATTTGAACAGATACAGAGTGAAGCAGAACTGAGGGGTAAACACTCTGAATTACTGTCCTAAATCTGCAGCTGTATCTGGCAATAGTGCCCAAGTCCTATTTTTGTAAAACGACAGCCACTGAAGCTTTGACAGACAGATATCAAGGCAGTGTAACTTCATCCATTTTAATGTTTATGTTTTCTAAATGATGGCATGTACGTGTGGGGCACTGAACCCCTCAGCTCCACATTTGATTTCTGAGAGCCACTTAAATGTGAATGGGAGCTGAGATGGTCTTCAGAGTGCAAGCTCAGAATACCTAAAAACACAGACAATGTGATAGATGCTTTTTTACAAATTTCTATTACTTCTGAGATTTTATCAAATGCAATTTTCACTTACAGTACTGTGTACTTACATATATTCTGCAAAGCGAGATCTCTCACAAGCTACACTTCATTTTTATGTTACCAGTTTTCTTTGGTTCTTGACTTAATCACTATCTGGATCTTGAATCTTAGGGAAGATGGAGAGCTCCATTTTATGAATGAAGCTTGCATTGTAAATCTGGAAAAATGGGTTCTCATAGAAATGTGGCAAAAGCAAAGACAAAATACTTTATACAATGAAACTGATCCTTTATGTTTCATCTTCCCTTAACTTGGGAATTATAAATTCAAAGGAACTATGAATGCTTCCAGTGTTCGTTTATTTCTGTATTTTTATTTTGCATAGCTTTTTTGAACTCATTAATAAACGTGTATCTCCTTATAAATATTATATAATTGCATACTTAGAAGTTCACAGCAAGAATTTAAAAAAATTTGATATCTACAATGAGAAAATGTATATGAAAATCCCACCATAATCAAAGGGGAAAGGTTTGGAAAATGTAAATATATGCTCACAGCTGTTTGCTTTCTCAATTCAGTTATAATTTTCAAAATACGCTATTTTTTCCATGTAACCCATTTTTCATCTGCCCAATTACTTGGAATCTTTTTTTCTACTATCAAAAATCATCATTTGTTTCTTTATTGTAGTAGATAAAACATCCTTTCATTGTTTCAGCTCACAAGCTGTGTGGATACTACCCACTGTTCTTGCCTCCAGCACTTCACATTATTGGTGTATTATTTCATGCATGCCCTACTCTTTTATCAATTGCTTTTGAAGTAATGTTAATAGACTAGAAAATTGAGACATTTATGAAGTATAGGCAGTGTTTATGAAAAAATCCATAAAATATGACACAGGCAAGACAAGATAAAAGCAGCATTTTAATAGATTATGGCAAAGAGATCCTGTCAGAAGTTGACAACTGACTCCTCCGAGATCACTAATTTTTATAGGATTAATTCTTTAGTATTAAAAATGAAGTTAAATGTCCTAATTAATCTGTAAATAGCACACCCAGAATTAAACCTCGTGGCCCCTTTCTTGGCATAGCAATACTTTTGAGCAATAATTTTGAGTAATCACTTCAAACTGATAAACTGAGGAAGATTATATTCTTAGCTAAATAGCCGCTTGGATCAGACTTCATTGTATCAATGAAGTAAGAAATCAGCACCATTTGAAAAAGGTACTTGTATAATAACTTCTGACTCTCAGAAAATGACAGATCACTTGCTTGCTCTTCACTAGAAAAATCCATTTACTAATTAGAGTAATGGCAAAGTAAACTCCTCATTTCTGATTTATGCAAACAACAACAAAATAGAGGAAAAAATGAATTATGAAGAAATACATAAGGGAGACAGGATTTAGGATCGATTGAGTAATAAGAAAAAACAATGTATTTGGTAATCTGCCTCAGGATATCATGCTTTCCCATCAAACCATCAAAAGTTTTCAGGAAATATCTTTTCAAACTGCCTAAATTAACTACTGATTCAAATAGCTTTTAATATTCAGGTCTTTCTCAATCCCTTACCTATAAATGAGTTCAAATCTCCAGACTAAGAGCACAATCATAACAATTAGTTGTTCCACAACTAAGGAGTAGTATTTTTACAAATTTAACTGTAATATTTCTTAACATTTCCTCTGGACTGCGAAACCGAAGAGTTCATCCTCTGAGACGTTTCTAACCTGGGATTTTTTCCATTTCCAGACATACCAGCATTTTCCCATGGACTTTTCTGTATACAGCAATTTTAAATCAACACATTATGACTGATTTTTAAGTATTTGTAAACTACATATAAAATTTTCAGAACAAAATTCTTTTCAAGATGTATGCTAAATTATTCTTGCCAGCATCTAAATTTTGTATCACAGACCATCCTGGCACAATTTGTCCAGCCTTAATGATGCTGAAGTGAAGATGAAAAGCCCTAAAGCATTCTATGCAGAACATCACTTACTATACGCTTCTGTAATAATTCAGTAATTTTAATTAATACTAATATGTCTTGGAACAGATTGATGGTAGCCGTGGTTTTCCTCCCAGCTGGTGGAAAAACAAAACCAACAAACAAAAAGAAAGAAAAAAATTATCACATTTTGGCCCTCATGATATATCCTACCTCAGATCTCTAGTTATCGCTTCGTATTTCAGCTTCTTAGAAAGCAAGAAGCTTGGATCCAAACCCCCCAAAAGTAATTAGAAATTTCCCTTTAAACAGCCAGTCTAAGTACTCTAACTGCACCAGATAGTCTTACCAGGGACGACTGATCCCATTCTCAACATCACTATCAATAACTGACTCCTCTTTTTGCATGCCTTGAGGCCTGAACCACGATTACTGATGGAAGTAAGGATTTACTTAAAAGGAAACAGCAGTTCCAATTCGCCCTGATGTTTCTTTTTAAGTTGTCTCATAATTAAAGTGGAACTATCTAGCTGAGGGCACACTCCAAGCAGTAATACAGCTATCCCCTGCTATTTGGTGGACTTTGTGATCCTGGGTGTGACTATATGCCATATCCCTCAGTGGTGGCAGACAGCTTTAATCCACATTTTGCCCAATTGTACTAATCGAATACAATGTTTAGAGTCAGGTTTGTTAATCTCCAGTTAAGAAGCATGCAACATGTAACAGAAATGAACTGCAAGGATGAAGATTTCAGTTTTGTCCCACTGCTTCCTGACTTGCACACTTACAGTCTCCATACAATTTAGAACAGTCTCCAGGTTGCCCTAACATTGTACATATTTTTTCTGGCAATTGCTAGGGAAGCAACAACAACTTTTATATTGGTGATTAGGTTTCTTACTCGAGAGCAGGCATGCCAGTGCCACTGGAGTACAACTTGCTTGCTTTCATCTACAAAAATTACGATGTCCTAAGTACTCTTCCATACAGCACCATTAATGATCAAGTTTTATAGCAAGGACTTTTCCTATAATTCTGATGTTTCCTTTCTGTTACTATGTCAGTAAATCTGTAATTTTAATATTAAGTAGAGAATGTGAAAAAAAATTAGGTTGGAAAGGGCTTCTAGAGTCACTTAATGCAACCATATGCTTAGAGCAGGACTAACTTAAATATTAGACTAGTTTGCTTAGGGCCTTGTGCAATCAGGTTTTGAAGAGCTGCCTGCTGCAACACTGCTAATGTTGCCTTGTATTTTGTTAGCTTTCACTGCTGCAATGGTGAACTTCTAATTAACATTTAGAATGTTAACAATCATGACCTCTAATAACTTCTTTGCAGATCTGCTATTTAGTCAGTCTCCTTCCTACACTGCTGCAATGGGACTATTCTGTCCTAGCTGTAGGACTTTTCCTTCATTTCTGTTCAATTTCATGAGGCTTCCATTATCACTTGCTTGTCTGGGCACCTCAGAATGGCAGCCCTGCCCCTCCAATGCATCAAGCACTGTCCCAATTACTGCCATCCACAATCCTATTATGCATCTTATTGTCCAAGTTGGTTAAAATGTTAAAAATATCATCCCAAGTCTCAAGCCCAGAGGAATATGATTTAGACTTAGAACTGTTGACTATCATTTTTTTTCCCTGCCCACTGGAAGTTCCAGGTATTCTACCCCTGTATTTCTACATACAGTATAATATAATGTAGTGTTGTTTAATCACAAAAGGAAAAGATGGGAAGGAAACTACTGGGTTCAGACAGTGCAGATGCAAAAACTGCCTGCACCAAAAGATGCCTGATGGATGACTTGAATTGGAATTTGGCAGCTCTTAGAGGGAAAGAACTGAGGTCACAAGGAAAAGCTAAAAGGTTCAACAGACATAATCAAGTTATAGATGCATATATGTTGGTATGTGTATAAAATGCACAATGTCACCATGAAAAATTATTGTACAATATGAGGTATGATAAATTATACTGTGGAAGTTCATTTGTTCATTTCTAGGTAGAAAGACTTTAAGAAACTTTTCCAAAGCAAATGAATTTTAAGTGCAAATAGACTTTAAAGTACATAAACATATTAAAATAGCTGGTACAAACACTGTCAACTTTCCATGCATTCTTAGGTAAATAATTGTGGTTAGTGTTTCAGCTGCACAGTCTTTTTAAAAAATTGTATAATTTCTTTTTAAAATTTCTTTTCAATGAACCATGCTTACAGTTCATAAATGCTCAAAGAATGTTCTCACAAAATAAATAATCACGAATAAGCCCTCAGTATAAATTTCTCACCAAAAACACTGCTTTGCAGTGCATTTTCCTGTTTCATTCACTAATGTAAAGCTGTGCTGTTTGCTTTAGCAAAGATGGTCAGTAAGCTTTTTCTATACATGCTACCAGTTATTGCTTAGTCTTCATGAATCTTCTAATCCATTGAGAAAACGGAATTAAAACATGAAAATAAAATAATCGTCTGATAAACAACAGTGAGAAATAAAAACATGCAGTATTTTAAGTAAAAATACCGAGCTACTACCAATGACCAGCACAAAGAGGAAAGAATTTTGCTATAAATAATTTGAAAAACCTAATTTCATTCTGCCACTGTTGCTTGGTGTCTATCAGACTGAGGTCAGGACATTCTCATGGCAAATTTCAAATTTTTACTTTTTATCCTCATAGCACTGTTGGCAGGATCCTGCAAGGTCCCTACAGAATTGAAGTGATGCTCCGCTGAATGATTTGTTGAGCCTGAAGTGTGAATTCCATAGTTTGCATTAACTACCTACATCGTTCCGCTGCCAGCTCTGCTCTTACATGCCAGTGCACATCAATCCCAACTTGCAATAGCCTGAATATTAGTCTTTGGTCTATTTTGAAGTGAGCAAAAACACTGTGCAAAAATGCATGATGATTCCCCTGTGTCCAGAAAACTTCATATTGGACAGAAAAGACAAAAATGTAATCGTCCAATTGGCATCTAGCAAAAGATAAACAAACTCTCCAGATACACGACATAAGGGTAATAAACATTTACTGGTTTAAGATCATTAAGCTTCTGTTCCTCAAACATAAAAAACTGATGAACATTTCATCATCATAAAGTTATTATAATTTCAAATAATTTTTGCTGATTATAAAGATTAAACCCCCGTGTTTGTTCTTTCCTTATTTATTATGGAAAATATATTCCATTCCTAAAATATACTGAAGTGCTATACTTCCACTGGTGAACTTAAGAGCTTATTACCTGTCCATATATAGTCTGAGGAAGTTCTGAAAACCAATGTAAAGAAGATTTTAATTTTGGAAAATTTATGTTTAAGCAGATACAAAATCCGTATCTTCCATTACTAAATTTTACAATTCAAATGCATTGTTTATGCACTTATGCAGTCCTTTATGGTGTATTCTTACGAAAAGGTTTTATAGGTTATATTCTTTATATGCTACTTTATAAAGAAAAAATATTAAAATATAAAAAAAACCATTTATTGAAATGTTTACTTGATCCGGTACCTTTGACATGTATGGGATCAAGCTCTGCGGAATAGAAATATGTTGCCAAAAAATCAAAGATTCCTGGCAAGACAAAACCAGGATGGTAAATATTGATACTCAGATTAAATTTATTGCTGGTAGTATGAAGGCAAAATCTGGCAAAGGAAAATTAAAAATATTGCTAGAATGTATACTACCAATTCCCCATACATGTGTTTGTGGACTAGAGACAGAATGTAGCCATAAAGGACAAGTGAGTGATCCTGTAGCAAGGTACAGCTTTTCAATACTGTTACTTCTGTGGTAATTAGTTTTTGAAAGTAAAAATATTTCACAGAATCAAAGAATAAACACAGCTGGAAGGGATCCTTGACGGTCATCTCATCCAACTCCTATATATTTTAACTTCATTCCAACTTATTTTACACCTTCAGGGAAAATAAGCTTGCTTTACTAAAATGTTCTCTTAGGTGTAAAAAAAAAAAAGTAAAACAAAAGAAAATATAGCAAAACAAAACACACCAGTGTAAAGTTTGAATTACAGTGTAAATGTTTGAATTACTGACCAATGTTACTGGTTCCACTATATTTGAAGAGATATGAACCTTTGCTTGGGTATGCTGTCCGATAGCACCAAGAGATCTGGCAGTGCCCGTTATTGCCCATTTGCAGCATGAGACTATTCACCAGGTTACTAAATGAATTTTCAGTTCATATCCTTTTCTGAATTTAGTCAATGCTCGTTGCAGGACATACAGGTTACTTGCAATGTTATACTAGCAAGTTCAAACAAGTAACAAAGATGAAAAGCTTATTAAATTTTATCTTTGCAGGATTATGCTTGATGTGATGCAATTATGATCACTAAGGTGTAAGACTGAATAGAACAAAGTTTAATAAACCAACTTTCTGCTTTCTCAAGAAAAATGGATATACACAGATGATAAAAACCCACCCTCCTATAACAACAAGATTCATACAGTAGTAATTAAACAATATTTCTTCCTGAAAATAAAACAAATTCCACATGAGCTTCTGAAGCAAAATACTATTCCTGAAATTTTCCATAAAGTCATACAAAGACAAAACAAAGTAGGATTTCATAGCCATTATACTAGGTCGGTTTGCAGACTCAAAAAAGTTTCAGGAAATTTAAGCAGATGTCGTAACATGTTGATTAAATTAGTCTGAACAACACTGGACAATGTATTACACAAAAGGAGTACTGGTAAGAAAGGCATATATATATTTTTTGCAACAGAAAATGTTGAGACAGTTCACCAGTTGTCAGAATGGTACTAGCTGGGCAACAGGTACTGTATATGCAAATTTTTGGTCCACTTTTCCATGATATGTTTACTGCCTCCTTTTCATGCTTCTAAATAGTATGCAATACTCTGTTCAGTTTGTTAGTAATTTGAAAAAAACAACAGCTCTTTAACCTTCCTGTTCTTGTAAATGGTTAAGCAGTACCACAAGCCTCAAAAAGGATTTCATTAAATAAGGATTTTAGGATTGACTTACCTGGAAAAAAGTCTGAGCTTTAAAAAGCAGATTATAAAAGTATACATGAGACACAGTTATTTGGTCTAATTATAACATACAACGAAGTATACTGTTTGTGAAATTCTCTGCAAAGAATAATTTATCCACTTTTGTACCACAAAATGAAAGACTGATGAAGATTAAGTTGTCCATAAATTTTAAAAATGCTCCTTTTAATTTTTTTACATGTTTTCTTTTACAGATTGAGATGGGAGAGAAGGAGACACTAAAACTCTACTCATGTCAGTCAACAGACACATAGTTCACATGAAGTAACCAAGATTCCCTACCTTGATAGACTGACTGTAAGGTCCTATGCTAGCAGGTGCCCAGTGGGAAATGCTCTGTACATGCATGACCATCTTTTCATCATGTGTTACATCACTCGTTGCAATGTCATACTTATGTGCAAGGCAGTCCATGTAAAACAGTATTCCATCAGGTAACAGGGTTTCCACACATACTCTGCAAACATAAGACAGTAATTTTTTCAAAGAGAGAGTTTGCTTACACCAACTTTCAACATTTATTTTCCATGGGTTTTTCATCTGGACACTATGTTAGGATATTTTGCTGGGAACACAAAAGTCAGGGTATTGCAATAACCTGCTAGCATTAACAATGCTATCTCCTCTCCAAATAATGATCAGTTTTGGACTTCTAGCAAGATAATTTCCATTACCAAGAAGAAACTAGCACCATAGCCAGTGCCTCAGTTCTATTTGTTTGTGTTTTTTTAAAGAAATGTGTATTACTTTATTAAGAATTCATTATTTCTTTAGTATAAAAACCTCAACCACACTACTTGGGAAATGCCAGGTAAGTTACGCTAAGCAGTCCTCTGACTGAGTGTATCATTGTCATATTCTTGCCTTCACACATTTTTCACTGAATCTGCTCCTGATGTCTGGACCAGACACAGAATGGATAAGGCTGCAAGGGACCATAGCAGGTCATCTGGTCCAACCCCCCTGCTCAAGGAGGGTCATCCTAGAGCACACTGCACAGCATTGCATTCAGATGGTTCCTGAATACCACCCACACAGTAAAAAATTTCTTCCTCATACTCAAGTGGAACTTCCTGTGCATCAGTTTCTGCCTCTTGTCCTATTGCTCCACACCACTGAAAAGAGTCTGGCTCCATCCTTTTGGCACCCTACCTTTAGACACTTGTATACATTGATAAAGTCCCCTATCAGTCTTTTCTTGAGGCTGAGCAGACCCAGCTCCCTCAGCCTTTCCTCATGAGAGAGATGCTCCAGTCCCTTAATCACCTTTCTCACCCTCCACTGGACCTGCCCTGAAAGCTCCATGTCTCCCTTGTGCTGAGGAGCCCATAACAGGACACAGCACTTGAGATAGGGCCTTACCAGGTATGCGTATAGGGGACAGGATCACCTCCCTCAGCCTTCTGGCAGCAGTCTTTCTAGTGCACCCCAGGACACTATTGGCTTTCTTGGCCACAAGGGCACACTGCTGGCTCATGGACAGCTTGTTGTCCGTCAGGACCCCCAGGTCATCTGTAGAGCTGCTTTCCAGAAGGTCAGCCCCAAGCCTGTTACACATACGTTGGGTTATTCCTCTCCAGGTGGAGGAGCCCGCATTTGCTCCTGTTGAATTTCAGATAGATCTTCTCTGCCCATCTCTCCAACCTGTGAAGGTCCTTCTGAAGGGCTCCACAGCACTCTGAGTTATCAGCCACTCCTCCCAGTTTTGTTTCATCAATGAACTTGCTGAGGAGGTACTGTATCCCCTTCATCCAAGTCACTGATGAATAAGTAAAACAAGACCAGGCCCAGTATTGA
The DNA here is from genome assembly GCF_000695815.1 of Acanthisitta chloris. Taxonomy (NCBI): domain Eukaryota; kingdom Metazoa; phylum Chordata; class Aves; order Passeriformes; family Acanthisittidae; genus Acanthisitta; species Acanthisitta chloris. The sequence goes on along the minus strand of NW_008665349.1, from coordinate 86,185 downwards.
ACTTTTGGGGACACCACTAGTCACAGGCCTCCAACTACACCCTGTGCCCCTGATTATGACTTTCTGGGAACTGCCATTCAGTCAGTTCTCAATCTACCTCACTGTCCAATCTGCACTTCCTGGGTTTGCCTACAAGGATGTTGTGAGAGATAGCAACAAACTTCTCTAAAAAGCAGCATCTTATAGTTCTTTTACACCCTTCTCACAGATTATCATGTAATACTGAGCACATTTTTCTGCTCTACTTTAATACACACATATGACAAGTTATTGAAAACCTACTTAAGCATTCATTTATAAAGTTGACTTTTGTTTCCTCCAAGGAATACTGAGTGCCTTGATGGACAGAGAGTTGGGGGGGGTGTGTGTGGGAAAATCAACATTTCAAATTCTGAAAAATAATTATATTTGCAATCC